>NC_135531.1:282130745-282361035 GCF_045843805.1 Urocitellus parryii
TCCCTGTGTGGGGACAGGTAAGGATCTCCCTGTGTGAGGACAGGTCAGGATCTCCCTGTGTGGGGACAGGTCAGGATCTCCCTGTGTGAGGACAGGTCAGGATCTCCCTGTGTGAGGACAGGGTCAGGATCTCCCTGTGTGAGGACAGGGTCAGGATCTCACTGTGTGGGGACAGGTCAGGATCTCCCTGTGTGAGGACAGGTCAGGATCTCCCTGTGTGAGGACAGGTCAGGATCTCCCTGTGTGAGGACAGGGTCAGGATCTCCCTGTGTGAGGACAGGTCAGGATCTCCCTGTGTGGGGACAGGTCAGGATCTCCCTGTGTGGGGACAGGTCAGGATCTCCCTGTGTGGGGACAGGTCAGGATCTCCCTGTGTGGGGACAGGTCAGGATCTCCCTGTGTGGGGACAGGGTCAGGATCTCCCTGTGAGGGGACAAGGTCAGGATCTCCCTGTGTGGGGACAGGTCAGGATCTCCCTGTGTGGGGACCGGGTCAGGATGTCCCTGTGTGGGGACAGGTCAGGATCTCCCGGTGTGAGGACAGGTCAGGATCTCCCTGTGTGGGGACAGGGTCAGGATATCCCTGAGTAGGGCCAGGTCAGGATCTACCTGTGTGGGGACAGGTCAGGATCTTCCTGTGTGGGGACAGGGTCAGGATCTCCCTGTGTGGGGACAGGTCAGGATCTCCTGTGTGGGGACAGGTCAGGATCTCCCTGTGTGGGGACAGGTCAGGATCTCCCTGTGTGGGCACAGGGTCAGGATGTCCCTGTGTGGGGACAGTGTCAGGATGTCCCTGTGTGGGGACAGGTCAGGATCTCCCTGTGTGAGGACAGGTCTTGATCTCCCTGTGTGGGGAGAGGGTCAGGATCTCCCTGTGTGAGGACAGGTCAGGATCTCCCTGTGTGAGGACAGGTCAGGATCTCCCTGTTTTAGGACAGGTCAGGATCTCCCTGTGTGGGGAGAGGGTCAGGATCTCCCTGTGTGGGGACAGGGTCAAGATCTCCCTGTGTGGGGACAGTCAGGATGTCCCTGTGTGGGGACAGGGTCAGGATCTCCCTGTGTGGGGACAGGGTCAGGATCTCCCTGTGTGAGGACAGTCAGGATGTCCCTGTGTGGGGACAGGGTCAGGATGTCCCTGTGTGGGGACAGGTCAGGATCTCCCTGTGTGGGGACAGGTCAGGATCTCCCTGTGTGGGGATAGGTCAGTATCTCCTGTGTGAGGACAGGGTCAGGATCTCCCTGTGTGGGGACAGGTGAGGATGTCTCTGTGTGGGGACAGGTCAGGATCTCCCTGTGTGAAGGCGGGTCAGGATCTCCCTGTGTGAGGACTGGTCAGGATCTTCCTGTGTGAGGACAGGGTCAGGATCTCCCTGTGTGAGGACAGGGTCAGGATCTCCCTGTGTGAGGACAGGGTCAGGATCTCCCTGTGTGAGGACAGGTCAGGATCACCCTGTGTGAGGACAGGTCAGGATCTCCCTAGGTGGGGACAGGTAAGGATCTCCCTGTGTGAGGACAGGTCAGGATCTCCCTGTGTGGGGACAGGTCAGGATCTCCCTGTGTGGGGACAGGTCATGATCTCCCTGTGTGGGGACAGGGTCAGGATGTCCCTGTGTGGGGACAGGGGTCAGGATCTCCCTGTGTGGGGAAAGGGTCAGGATCTCGCTGTGTGGGGACAGGGTCAGGATCTCCCTGTGTGGGGACAGTTTCAGGATCTCCTTGTGTGGGGACAGGTCAGGATCTCCCTGTGTGAGGACAGGTCAGGATATCCCTGTGTGGGGACAGGGTCAGGATCTCCCTGTGTGGGGACAGGTCAGGATCTCCCTGTGTGGGGACTGGTCAGGATCTCCCTGTGTGGGGACAGAGTCAGGATCTCCCTGTGTGGGGACAGGTCAGGATCTCCCTGTGTGAGGACAGGTCAGGATCTCCCTGTGTGGGGACAGGTCAGGATCTCCCTGTGTGGGGACAGGTCAGGATCTCCCTGTGTGGGGACAGGGTCAGGATCTCACTGTGTGAGGACAGGTCAGGATGTCCCTGTGTGAGTACAGGTCAGGATCTCCCTGTGTGAGGACAGGGTCAGGATCTCCCTGTGTGAGGACAGGTCAGGATCTTCCTCTGTGGGGACAGGGTCAGGATCTCCCTGTGTGGGGACAGGGTCAGGATCTCCCTGTGTGAGGACAGGTCAGGATCTCCCTGTGTGAGGACAGGGTCAGGATTTCACTGTGTGAGGACAGGTCAGGATCTCACTGTGTGAGGACAGGTCAGGATGTCCCTGTGTGAGGACAGGTCAGGATCTCCCTGTGTGAGGACAGGGTCAGGATCTCCCTGTGTGAGGACAGGTCAGGATCTTCCTCTGTGGGGACAGGGTCAGGATCTCCCTGTGTGGGGACAGGGTCAGGATGTCACTGTGTGAGGACAGGGTCAGGATATCCCTGTGTGAGGACAGGGTCAGGATCTCACTGTGTGAGGACAGGTCAGGATCTCCCTGTGTGGGGATAGGTCAGGATCTCCCTGTGTGGGGACAGGGTCAGGATCTCCCTGAGTAGGGCCAGGTCAGGATCTCCCTGTGTGGGGACAGGTCAGGATCTCCCTGTGTGGGGACAGGGTCAGGATCTCCCTGTGTGGGGACAGGTCAGGATCTTCCTGTGTGGGGACAGGTCAGGATCTCCCTGTGTGGGGACAGGTCAGGATCTCCCTGTGTGGGCACAGGGTCAGGATGTCCCTGTGTGGGGACAGTGTCAGGATGTCCCTGTGTGGGGACAGGTCAGGATCTCCCTGTGTGAGGACCGGTCAGGATCTCCCTGTGTGGGGAGAGGGTCAGGATCTCCCTGTGTGAGGACAGGTCAGGATCTCCTGTGTGAGGACAGGTCAGGATCTCCCTGTTTTAGGACAGGTCAGGATCTCCCTGTGTGGGGAGAGGGTCAGGATCTCCCTGTGTGGGGACAGGGTCAGGATCTCCCTGTGTGGGGACAGGTCACGATCTCCCTGTGTGAGGACAGTCAGGATGTCCCTGTGTGGGGACAGGCTCAGGATGTCCCTGTGTGGGGACAGGTCAGGATCTCCCTGTGTGGGGACAGGTCAGGATCTCCCTGTGTGGGGATAGGTCAGTATCTCCCTGTGTGAGGACAGGGTCAGGATCTCCCTGTGTGGGGACAGGTACGGATGTCTCTGTGTGGGGACAGGTCAGGATCTCCCTGTGTGAAGGCGGGTCAGGATCTCCCTGTGTGAGGACTGGTCAGGATCTCCTGTGTGAGGACAGGGTCAGGATCTGCCTGTGTGAGGACAGGGTCAGGATCTCCCTGTGTGAGGACAGGGTCAGGATCTCCCTGTGTGAGGACAGGGTCAGGATCTCCCTGTGTGAGGACAGGGTCAGGATCTCCCTGTGTGAGGACTGGTCAGGATCTCCCTGTGTGAGGACAGGTCAGGATCTCCCTGTGTGGGGACAGGTCAGGATCTCCCTGTGTGGGGACAGGTCAGGATCTCCCTCTGTGGGGACAGGTCAGGATCTCCCTGTGTGGGCACAGGGTCAGGATGTCCCTGTGTGGGGACAGTGTCAGGATGTCCCTGTGTGGGGACAGGTCAGGATCTCCCTGTGTGAGGACAGGTCAGGATCTCCCTGTGTGGGGAGAGGGTCAGGATCTCCCTGTGTGAGGACAGGTCAGGATCTCCCTGTGTGAGGACAGGTCAGGATCTCCCTGTTTTAGGACAGGTCAGGATCTCCCTGTGTGGGGAGAGGGTCAGGATCTCCCTGTGTGGGGACAGGGTCAGGATCTCCCTGTGTGGGGACAGGTCACGATCTCCCTGTGTGAGGACAGTCAGGATGTCCCTGTGTGGGGACAGGGTCAGGATGTCCCTGTGTGGGGACAGGTCAGGATCTCCCTGTGTGGGGACAGGTCAGGATCTCCCTGTGTGGGGATAGGTCAGTATCTCCCTGTGTGAGGACAGGGTCAGGATCTCCCTGTGTGGGGACAGGTGAGGATGTGTCTGTGTGGGGTCAGGTCAGGATCTCCCTGTGTGAAGGCGGGTCAGGATCTCCCTGTGTGAGGACTGGTCAGGATCTCCCTGTGTGAGGACAGGGTCAGGATCTCCCTGTGTGAGGACAGGGTCAGGATCTCCCTGTGTGAGGACAGGTCAGGATCACCCTGTGTGAGGACAGGTCAGGATCTCCCTGTGTGGGGACAGGTCAGGATCTCCCTGTGTGAGGACAGGTCAGGATCTCCCTGTGTGGGGACAGGTCAGGATCTCCCTGTGTGGGGACAGGTCATGATCTCCCTGTGTGGGGACAGGGTCAGGATGTCCCTGTGTGGGGACAGGGTCAGGATCTCCCTGTGTGGGGACAGGTTCAGGATCTCGCTGTGTGGGGACAGGGTCAGGATCTCCCTGTGTGGGGACAGTTTCAGGATCTCCTTGTGTGGGGACAGGTCAGGATCTCCCTGTGTGAGGACAGGTCAGGATATCCCTGTGTGGGGACAGGGTCAGGATCTCCCTGTGTGGGGACAGGTCAGGATCTCCCTGTGTGGGGACTGGTCAGGATCTCCCTGTGTGGGGACAGAGTCAGGATCTCCCTGTGTGGGGACAGGTCAGGATCTCCCTGTGTGAGGACAGGTCAGGATCTCCCTGTGTGGGGACAGGTCAGGATCTCCCTGTGTGGGGACAGGTCAGGATCTCCCTGTGTGAGGACAGGGTCAGGATCTCACTGTGTGAGGACAGGTCAGGATGTCCCTGTGTGAGGACAGGTCAGGATCTCCCTGTGTGAGGACAGGGTCAGGATCTCCCTGAGTGAGGACAGGTCAGGATCTTCCTCTGTGGGGACAGGGTCAGGATCTCCCTGTGTGGGGACAGGGTCAGGATCTCCCTGTGTGAGGACAGGTCAGGATCTCCCTGTGTGAGGACAGGGTCAGGACCTCACTGTGTGAGGACAGGTCAGGATGTCCCTGTGTGAGGACAGGTCAGGATCTCCCTGTGTGAGGACAGGGTCAGGATCTCCCTGTGTGAGGACAGGTCAGGATCTTCCTCTGTGGGGACAGGGTCAGGATCTCCCTGTGTGAGGACAGGGTCAGGATCTCTGTGTGTGGGGACACGGTCAGGATCTCCCTGTGTGAGGACAGGTCAGGATCTCCCTGTGTGAGGACAGGGCAGGATCTCCCTGTGTGAGGACAGGTCAGGATCTCCCGGTGTGAGGACAGGGTCAGGATCTCCCTGTGTGGGGACAGGTCAGGATCTCCCTGTGTGGGGATAGGGTCAGGATCTCCCTGTGTGGGGATAGAGTCAGGATCTCCCTGTGTGGGGACAGGTCAGGATCTCCCAGTGTGGGGACAGGGTCAGGATCTCCCTTTTGTGGGGACAGGTCAGGATCTCCCTGTGTGAGGACAGGTCAGGATCTCCCGGTGTGGGGACAGGTCAGGATCTCCTTGTGTGAAGACAGGTCAGGATCTCCCTCTATGAGGACAGGGACAGGAGCTCACTGTGTGAGGACAGGTCAGGATGTCCCTGTGTGAGCAGAGGTCAGGATCTCCCTGTGTGAGGACAGGGTCAGGATCTCCCTGTGTGAGGACAGCTCAGAATCTCCCTGTGTGGGGACAGGGTCAGGATCTCCCTGTGTGGGGACAGGTCAGGATCTCCCTCTGTGAGGACAGGTCAGGATCTCCCTGTGTGAGGACTGGTCAGGATGTCCCTGTGTGAGGACAGGGTCAGGATGTCCCTGTGTGAGGACAGGTCAGGATGTCCCTGTGTGGGGATAGGGTCAGGATGTCCCAGTGTGAGAACTGGTCAGGATCTCCCTGTGTGGGGACAGGGTCAGGATGTCACTGTGTGAGGACAGGGTCAGGATGTCTCTGTGTGAGGACAGGGTCAGGATCTCACTGTGTGAGGACAGGTCAGGATCTCCCTGTGTGGGGATAGGTCAGGATCTCCCTGTGTGGGGACAGGGTCAGGATCTCCCTGAGTAGCGCCAGGTCAGGATCTCCCTGTGTGGGGACAGGTCAGGATCTCCCTGTGTGGGGACAGGGTCAGGATCTCCCTGTGTGGGGACAGGTCAGGATCTCCCTGTGTGGGGACAGGTCAGGATCTCCCTGTGTGGGGACAGGTCAGGATCTCCCTGTGTGGGCACAGGGTCAGGATGTCCCTGTGTGGGGACAGGTCAGGATCTCCCTGTGTGAGGACCGGTCAGGATCTCCCTGTGTGGGGAGAGGGTCAGGATCTCCCTGTGTGAGGACAGGTCAGGATCTCTCTGTGTGAGGACAGGTCAGGATCTCCCTGTTTTAGGACAGGTCAGGATCTCCCTGTGTGGGGAGAGGGTCAGGATCTCCCTGTGTGGGGACAGGGTCAGGATCTCCCTGTGTGGGGACAGGTCACGATCTCCCTGTGTGAGGACAGTCAGGATGTCCCTGTGTGGGGACAGGGTCAGGATCTCCCTGTGTGGGGACAGGTCAGGATCTCCCTGTGTGGGGATAGGTCAGTATCTCCCTGTGTGAGGACAGGGTCAGGATCTCCCTGTGTGGGGACAGGTGAGGATGTCTCTGTGTGGGGACAGGTCAGGATCTCCCTGTGTGAAGGCGGGTCAGGATCTCCCTGTGTGAGGACTGGTCAGGATCTCGCTGTGTGAGGACAGGGTCAGGATCTCCCTGTGTGAGGACAGGGTCAGGATCTCCCTGTGTGAGGACAGGGTCAGGATCTCCCTGTGTGGGGACAGGGTCAGGATCTCGCTGTGTGGGGACAGGTCAGGATCTCCCTGTGTGAGGACAGGTCAGGATCTCCCTGTGTGGGGACAGGTCAGGATCTCCCTGAGTGGGGACAGGTCATGATCTCCCTGTGTGGGGACAGGGTCAGGATGTCCCTGTGTGGGGACAGGGTCAGGATCTCCCTGTGTGGGGACAGGGTCAGGATCTCGCTGTGTGGGGACAGGGTGAGGATCTCCCTGTGTGGGGACAGTTTCAGGATCTCCTTGTGTGGGGACAGGTCAGGATCTCCCTGTGTGAGGACAGGTCAGGATATCCCTGTGTGGGGACAGGGTCAGGATCTCCCTGTGTGGGGACAGGTCAGGATCTCCCTGTGTGGCGACTGGTCAGGATCTCCCTGTGTGAGGACAGGTCAGGATCTCCCTGTGTGAGGACAGGGTCAGGATCTCACTGTGTGAGGACAGGTCAGGATCTCCCTGTGTGAGGACAGGTCAGGATCTCCATGTGTGAGGACAGGGTCAGGATCTCCCTGTGTGAGGACAGGGTCAGGATCTCCCTGTGTGAGGACAGGGTCAGGATCTCCCTGTGTGAGGACAGTGTCAGGATCTCCCTGTGTGGGGACAGGTCAGGATCTCTGTGTGTGGGGACAGGTCAGGATCTCCCTGTGTGAGGACAGGGTCAGGATCTCCCTGTGTGAGGACAGGGTCAGGATCTCCCTGAGTGAGGACAGGGTCAGGATCTCCCTGTGTGAGGACAGGTCAGGATCTCCCAGTGTGGGGACAGGGTCAGGATCTCCCTGTGTGGGGCCAGGTCAATATCTCCCAGTGTGGGGACAGGGTCAGGATCTCCCTGTGTGGGGGACAGGTCAGGATCTCCCTGTGTGGGGACAGGTCAGGATCTCCCTGTGTGGGGACAGGGTCAGGATCTCCCTGTGAGAGGACAAGGTCAGGATCTCCCTGTGTGGGGACAGGTCAGGATCTCCCTGTGTGGGGACTGGGTCAGGATGTCCCTGTGTGGGGACAGGTCAGGATCTCCCGGTGTGAGGACAGGTCAGGATCTCCCTGTGTGGGGACAGGTTCAGGATCTCCCTGTGTGAGGACAGGGTCAGGATCTCCCTGTGTGAGGACAGGGTCAGTATCTCCCTCTGTGAGGACAGGACAGGATCTCCCTGTGTGGGGACAGGTCAGGATCTCCCTGTGTGGGGATAGGGTCAGGATCTCCCTGTGTGGGGACAGGTCAGGATCTCCCTTTGTGAGGACAGAGTCAGGATCTCCCTCTGTGAGGACAGGTCAGGATCTCCCTGTGTGGGGACAGGTAAGGATCTCCCTGTGTGAGGACAGGTCAGGATCTCCCTGTGTGGGGACAGGTCAGGATCTCCCTGTGTGAGGACAGGTCAGGATCTCCCTGTGTGAGGACAGGGTCAGGATCTCCCTGTGTGAGGACAGGGTCAGGATCTCACTGTGTGGGGACAGGTCAGGATCTCCCTGTGTGAGGACAGGTTCAGGATCTCCCTGTGTGAGGACAGGTCAGGATCTCCCTGTGTGAGGACAGGGTCAGGATCTCCCTGTGTGAGGACAGGTCAGGATCTCCCTGTGTGGGGACAGGTCAGGATCTCCCTGTGTGGGGACAGGTCAGGATGTCCCTGTGTGGGGACAGGTCAGGATCTCCCTGTGTGGGGACAGGTCAGGATCTCCCTGTGTGGGGACAGGGTCAGGATCTCCCTGTGAGGGGACAAGGTCAGGATCTCCCTGTGTGGGGACAGGTCAGGATCTCCCTGTGTGGGGACCGGGTCAGGATGTCCCTGTGTGGGGACAGGTCAGGATCTCCCGGTGTGAGGACAGGTCAGGATCTCCCTGTGTGGGGACAGGGTCAGGATCTCCCTGAGTAGGGCCAGGTCAGGATCTCCCTGTGTGGGGACAGGTCAGGATCTCCCTGTTTTAGGACAGGTCAGGATCTCCCTGTGTGGGGAGAGGGTCAGGATCTCCCTGTGTGGGGACAGGGTCAGGATCTCCCTGTGTGGGGACAGGTCACGATCTCCCTGTGTGAGGACAGTCAGGATGTCCCTGTGTGGGGACAGGGTCAGGATGTCCCTGTGTGGGGACAGGTCAGGATCTCCCTGTGTGGCGACTGGTCAGGATCTCCCTGTGTGAGGACAGGTCAGGATCTCCCTGTGTGAGGACAGGGTCAGGATCTCACTGTGTGAGGACAGGTCAGGATCTCCCTGTGTGAGGACAGGTCAGGATCTCCCTGTGTGAGGACAGGTCAGGATCTCCCTGTGTGGGGACAGGTTCAGGATCTCCCTGTGTGAGGACAGGGTCAGGATCTCCCTGTGTGAGGACAGGGTCAGTATCTCCCTCTGTGAGGACAGGACAGGATCTCCCTGTGTGGGGACAGGTCAGGATCTCCCTGTGTGGGGATAGGTCAGTATCTCCCTGTGTGAGGACAGGGTCAGGATCTCCCTGTGTGGGGACAGGTGAGGATGTCTCTGTGTGGGGACAGGTCAGGATCTCCCTGTGTGAAGGCGGGTCAGGATCTCCTGTGTGAGGACTGGTCAGGATCTCGCTGTGTGAGGACAGGGTCAGGATCTCCCTGTGTGAACAGGGTCAGGATCTCCCTGTGTGAGGACAGGGTCAGGATCTCCCTGTGTGAGGACAGGTCAGGATCTCCCTGTGTGAGGACAGGTCAGGATCTCCCTGTGTGGGGACAGGTCAGGATCTCCTGTGTGGGGACAGGTCAGGATCTCCCTGTGTGGGGACAGGTCATGATCTCCCTGTGTGGGGACAGGGTCAGGATGTCCCTGTGTGGGGACAGGGTCAGGATCTCCCTGTGTGGGGACAGGGTCAGGATCTCGCTGTGTGGGGACACGGTCAGGATCTCCCTGTGTGGGGACAGTTTCAGGATCTCCTTGTGTGGGGACAGGTCAGGATCTCCCTGTGTGAGGACAGGTCAGGATATCCCTGTGTGGGGACAGGGTCAGGATCTCCCTGTGTGGGGACAGGTCAGGATCTCCCTGTGTGGCGACTGGTCAGGATCTCCCTGTGTGAGGACAGGTCAGGATCTCCCTGTGTGAGGACAGGGTCAGGATCTCACTGTGTGAGGACAGGTCAGGATCTCCCTGTGTGAGGACAGGTCAGGATCTCCCTGTGTGAGGACAGGGTCAGGATCTCCCTGTGTGAGGACAGGGTCAGGATCTCCCTGTGTGAGGACAGGGTCAGGATCTCCCTGTGTGGGGACAGGTCAGGATCTCTGTGTGTGGGGACAGGTCAGGATCTCCCTGTGTGAGGACAGGGTCAGGATCTCCCTGTGTGAGGACAGGGTCAGAATCTCCCTGAGTGAGGACAGGGTCAGGATCTCCCTGTGTGAGGACAGGTCAGGATCTCCCAGTGTGGGGACAGGGTCAGGATCTCCCTGTGTGGGGCCAGGTCAGGATCTCCCAGTGTGGGGACAGGGTCAGGATCTCCCTGTGTGGGGACAGGTCAGGATCTCCCTGTGTGGGGACAGGTCAGGATCTCCCTGTGTGGGGACAGGGTCAGGATCTCCCTGTGAGAGGACAAGGTCAGGATCTCCCTGTGTGGGGACAGGTCAGGATCTCCCTGTGTGGGGACTGGGTCAGGATGTCCCTGTGTGGGGACAGGTCAGGATCTCCCGGTGTGAGGACAGGTCAGGATCTCCCTGTGTGGGGACAGGTTCAGGATCTCCCTGTGTGAGGACAGGGTCAGGATCTCCCTGTGTGAGGACAGGGTCAGTATCTCCCTCTGTGAGGACAGGACAGGATCTCCCTGTGTGGGGACAGGTCAGGATCTCCCTGTGTGGGGATAGGGTCAGGATCTCCCTGTGTGGGGACAGGTCAGGATCTCCCTGTGTGAGGACAGAGTCAGGATCTCCCTCTGTGAGGACAGGTCAGGATCTCCCTGTGTGGGGACAGGTAAGGATCTCCCTGTGTGAGGACAGGTCAGGATCTCCCTGTGTGGGGACAGGTCAGGATCTCCCTGTGTGAGGACAGGTCAGGATCTCCCTGTGTGAGGACAGGGTCAGGATCTCCCTGTGTGAGGACAGGGTCAGGATCTCACTGTGTGGGGACAGGTCAGGATCTCCCTGTGTGAGGACAGGTCAGGATCTCCCTGTGTGAGGACAGGGTCATGATCTCCCTGTGTGAGGACAGGGTCAGGATCTCCCTGTGTGAGGACAGGTCAGGATCTCCCTGTGTGGGGACAGGTCAGGATCTCCCTGTGTGGGGACAGGTCAGGATCTCCCTGTGTGGGGACAGGTCAGGATCTCCCTGTGTGGGGACAGGTCAGGATCTCCCTGTGTGGGGACAGGGTCAGGATCTCCCTGTGAGGGGACAATGTCAGGATCTCCCTGTGTGGGGACAGGTCAGGATCTCCCTGTGTGGGGACCGGGTCAGGATGTCCCTGTGTGGGGACAGGTCAGGATCTCCCGGTGTGAGGACAGGTCAGGATCTCCCTGTGTGGGGACAGGGTCAGGATCTCCCTGAGTAGGGCCAGGTCAGGATCTCCCTGTGTGGGGACAGGTCAGGATCTCCCTGTGTGGGGACAGGGTCAGGATCTCCCTGTGTGGGGACAGGTCAGGATCTCCCTGTGTGGGGACAGGTCAGGATCTCCCTGTGTGGGGACAGGTCAGGATCTCCCTGTGTGGGCACAGGGTCAGGATGTCCCTGTGTGGGGACAGTGTCAGGATGTCCCTGTGTGGGGACAGGTCAGGATCTCCCTGTGTGAGGACAGGTCAGGATCTCCCTGTGTGGGGAGAGGGTCAGGATCTCCCTGTGTGAGGACAGGTCAGGATCTCCCTGTGTGAGGACAGGTCAGGATCTCCCTGTTTTAGGACAGGTCAGGATCTCCCTGTGTGGGGAGAGGGTCAGGATCTCCCTGTGTGGGGACAGGGTCAGGATCTCCCTGTGTGGGGACAGGTCACGATCTCCCTGTGTGAGGACAGTCAGGATGTCCCTGTGTGGGGACAGGGTCAGGATGTCCCTGTGTGGGGACAGGTCAGGATCTCCCTGTGTGGGGACAGGTCAGGATCTCCCTGTGTGGGGATAGGTCAGTATCTCCCTGTGTGAGGACAGGGTCAGGATCTCCCTGTGTGGGGACAGGTGAGGATGTCTCTGTGTGGGGACAGGTCAGGATCTCCCTGTGTGAAGGCGGGTCAGGATCTCCCTGTGTGAGGACTGGTCAGGATCTTCCTGTGTGAGGACAGGGTCAGGATCTCCCTGTGTGAGGACAGGGTCAGGATCTCCCTGTGTGAGGACAGGGTCAGGATCTCCCTGTGTGAGGACAGGTCAGGATCACCCTGTGTGAGGACAGGTCAGGATCTCCCTAGGTGGGGACAGGTAAGGATCTCCCTGTGTGAGGACAGGTCAGGATCTCCCTGTGTGGGGACAGGTCAGGATCTCCCTGTGTGGGGACAGGTCATGATCTCCCTGTGTGGGGACAGGGTCAGGATGTCCCTGTGTGGGGACAGGGTCAGGATCTCCCTGTGTGGGGACAGGGTCAGGATCTCGCTGTGTGGGGACAGGGTCAGGATCTCCCTGTGTGGGGACAGTTTCAGGATCTCCTTGTGTGGGGACAGGTCAGGATCTCCCTGTGTGAGGACAGGTCAGGATATCCCTGTGTGGGGACAGGGTCAGGATCTCCCTGTGTGGGGACAGGTCAGGATCTCCCTGTGTGGGGACTGGTCAGGATCTCCCTGTGTGGGGACAGAGTCAGGATCTCCCTGTGTGGGGACAGGTCAGGATCTCCCTGTGTGAGGACAGGTCAGGATCTCCCTGTGTGGGGACAGGTCAGGATCTCCCTGTGTGGGGACAGGTCAGGATCTCCCTGTGTGAGGACAGGGTCAGGATCTCACTGTGTGAGGACAGGTCAGGATGTCCCTGTGTGAGGACAGGTCAGGATCTCCCTGTGTGAGGACAGGGTCAGGATCTCCCTGTGTGAGGACAGGTCAGGATCTTCCTCTGTGGGGACATGGTCAGGATCTCCCTGTGTGGGGACAGGGTCAGGATCTCCCTGTGTGAGGACAGGTCAGGATCTCCCTGTGTGAGGACAGGGTCAGGATCTCACTGTGTGAGGACAGGTCAGGATGTCCCTGTGTGAGGACAGGTCAGGATCTCCCTGTGTGAGGACAGGGTCAGGATCTCCCTGTGTGAGGACAGGTCAGGATCTTCCTCTGTGGGGACAGGGTCAGGATCTCCCTGTGTGGGGACAGGGTCAGGATGTCACTGTGTGAGGACAGGGTCAGGATGTCCCTGTGTGAGGACAGGGTCAGGATCTCACTGTGTGAGGACAGGTCAGGATCTCCCTGTGTGGGGATAGGTCAGGATCTCCCTGTGTGGGGACAGGGTCAGGATCTCCCTGAGTAGGGCCAGGTCAGGATCTCCCTGTGTGGGGACAGGTCAGGATCTCCCTGTGTGGGGACAGGGTCAGGATCTCCCTGTGTGGGGACAGGTCAGGATCTTCCTGTGTGGGGACAGGTCAGGATCTCCATGTGTGGGGACAGGTCAGGATCTCCCTGTGTGGGCACAGGGTCAGGATGTCCCTGTGTGGGGACAGTGTCAGGATGTCCCTGTGTGGGGACAGGTCAGGATCTCCCTGTGTGAGGACCGGTCAGGATCTCCCTGTGTGGGGAGAGGGTCAGGATCTCCCTGTGTGAGGACAGGTCAGGATCTCCCTGTGTGAGGACAGGTCAGGATCTCCCTGTTTTAGGACAGGTCAGGATCTCCCTGTGTGTGGAGAGGGTCAGGATCTCCCTGTGTGGGGACAGGGTCAGGATCTCCCTGTGTGGGGACAGGTCACGATCTCCCTGTGTGAGGACAGTCAGGATGTCCCTGTGTGGGGACAGGCTCAGGATGTCCCTGTGTGGGGACAGGTCAGGATCTCCCTGTGTGGGGACAGGTCAGGATCTCCCTGTGTGGGGATAGGTCAGTATCTCCCTGTGTGAGGACAGGGTCAGGATCTCCCTGTGTGGGGACAGGTAAGGATGTCTCTGTGTGGGGACAGGTCAGGATCTCCCTGTGTGAAGGCGGGTCAGGATCTCGCTGTGTGAGGACTGGTCAGGATCTCCCTGTGTGAGGACAGGGTCAGGATCTCCCTGTGTGAGGACAGGGTCAGGATCTCCCTGTGTGAGGACAGGGTCAGGATCTCCCTGTGTGAGGACAGGGTCAGGATCTCCCTGTGTGAGGACAGGGTCAGGATCTCCCTGTGTGAGGACAGGTCAGGATCTCCCTGTGTGAGGACAGGTCAGGATCTCCCTGTGTGGGGACAGGTCAGGATCTCCCTGTGTGGGGACAGGTCAGGATCTCCCTGTGTTGGGACAGGTCAGGATCTCCCTGTGTGGGCACAGGGTCAGGATGTCCCTGTGTGGGGACAGTGTCAGGATGTCCCTGTGTGGGGACAGGTCAGGATCTCCCTGTGTGAGGACAGGTCAGGATCTCCCTGTGTGGGGAGAGGGTCAGGATCTCCCTGTGTGAGGACAGGTCAGGATCTCCCTGTGTGAGGACAGGTCAGGATCTCCCTGTTTTAGGACAGGTCAGGATCTCCCTGTGTGGGGAGAGGGTCAGGATCTCCCTGTGTGGGGACAGGGTCAGGATCTCCCTGTGTGGGGACAGGTCACAATCTCCCTGTGTGAGGACAGTCAGGATGTCCCTGTGTGGGGACAGTCAGGATGTCCCTGTGTGGGGACAGGGTCAGGATGTCCCTGTGTGGGGACAGGTCAGGATCTCCCTGTGTGGGGACAGGTCAGGATCTCCCTGTGTGGGGATAGGTCAGTATCTCCCTGTGTGAGGACAGGGTCAGGATCTCCCTGTGTGGGGACAGGTGAGGATGTCTCTGTGTGGGGACAGGTCAGGATCTCCCTGTGTGAAGGCGGGTCAGGATCTCCCTATGTGAGGACTGGTCAGGATCTCCCTGTGTGAGGACAGGGTCAGGATCTCCCTGTGTGAGGACAGGGTCAGGATCTCCCTGTGTGAGGACAGGTCAGGATCACCCTGTGTGAGGACATGTCAGGATCTCCCTGTGTGGGGACAGGTCAGGATCTCCCTGTGTGAGGACAGGTCAGGATCTCCCTGTGTGGGGACAGGTCAGGATCTCCCTGTGTGGGGACAGGTCATGATCTCCCTGTGTGGGGACAGGGTCAGGATGTCCCTGTGTGGGGACAGGGTCAGGATCTCCCTGTGTGGGGACAGGGTCAGGATCTCCCTGTGTGGGGACAGGGTCAGGATCTCCCTGTGTGGGGACAGTTTCAGGATCTCCTTGTGTGGGGACAGGTCAGGATCTCCCTGTGTGAGGACAGGTCAGGATATCCCTGTGTGGGGACAGGGTCAGGATCTCCCTGTGTGGGGACAGGTCAGGATCTCCCTGTGTGGGGACTGGTCAGGATCTCCCTGTGTGGGGACAGAGTCAGGATCTCCCTGTGTGGGGACAGGTCAGGATCTCCCTGTGTGAGGACAGGTCAGGATCTCCCTGTGTGGGGACAGGTCAGGATCTCCCTGTGTGGGGACAGGTCAGGATCTCCCTGTGTGAGGACAGGGTCAGGATCTCACTGTGTGAGGACAAGTCAGGATGTCCATGTGTGGGGACAGGGTCAGGATCTCCCTGTGTGAGGACAGGTCAGGATCTCCCTGTGTGAGTACAGGGCAGGATCTCCCTGTGTGAGGACAGGTCAGGATCTCCCGGTGTGAGGACAGGGTCAGGATCTCCCTGTGTGGGGACAGGTCAGGATCTCCCTGTGTGGGGATAGGGTCAGGATCTCCCTGTGTGGGGATAGGGTGAGGATCTCCCTGTGTGGGGACAGGTCAGGATCTCCCTCTGTGAGGACATGTCAGGATCTCCCAGTGTGGGGACAGGGTCAGGATCTCCCTGTGTGGGGACAGGTCAGGATCTCCCTGTGTGAGGACAGGTCAGGATCTCCCGGTGTGGGGACAGGTCAGGATCTCCTTGTGTGAGGACAGGTCAGGATCTCCCTCTATGAGGACAGGGACAGGATCTCACTGTGTGAGGACAGGTCAGGATGTCCCTGTGTGAGCAGAGGTCAGGATCTCCCTGTGTGAGGACAGGGTCAGGATCTCCCTGTGTGAGGACAGCTCAGAATCTCCCTGTGTGGGGACAGGGTCAGGATCTCCCTGTGTGGGGACAGGTCAGGATCTCCCTGTGTGGGCACAGGGTCAGGATGTCCCTGTGTGGGGACAGTGTCAGGATGTCCCTGTGTGGGGACAGGTCAGGATCTCCCTGTGTGAGGACCGGTCAGGATCTCCCTGTGTGGGGAGAGGGTCAGGATCTCCCTGTGTGAGGACAGGTCAGGATCTCCCTGTGTGAGGACAGGTCAGGATCTCCCTGTTTTAGGACAGGTCAGGATCTCCCTGTGTGTGGAGAGGGTCAGGATCTCCCTGTGTGGGGACAGGGTCAGGATCTCCCTGTGTGGGGACAGGTCACGATCTCCCTGTGTGAGGACAGTCAGGATGTCCCTGTGTGGGGACAGGCTCAGGATGTCCCTGTGTGGGGACAGGTCAGGATCTCCCTGTGTGGGGACAGGTCAGGATCTCCCTGTGTGGGGATAGGTCAGTATCTCCCTGTGTGAGGACAGGGTCAGGATCTCCCTGTGTGGGGACAGGTAAGGATGTCTCTGTGTGGGGACAGGTCAGGATCTCCCTGTGTGAAGGCGGGTCAGGATCTCGCTGTGTGAGGACTGGTCAGGATCTCCCTGTGTGAGGACAGGGTCAGGATCTCCCTGTGTGAGGACAGGGTCAGGATCTCCCTGTGTGAGGACAGGGTCAGGATCTCCCTGTGTGAGGACAGGGTCAGGATCTCCCTGTGTGAGGACAGGGTCAGGATCTCCCTGTGTGAGGACAGGTCAGGATCTCCCTGTGTGAGGACAGGTCAGGATCTCCCTGTGTGGGGACAGGTCAGGATCTCCCTGTGTGGGGACAGGTCAGGATCTCCCTGTGTGGGGACAGGTCAGGATCTCCCTGTGTGGGCACAGGGTCAGGATATCCCTGTGTGGGGACAGTGTCAGGATGTCCCTGTGTGGGGACAGGTCAGGATCTCCCTGTGTGAGGACAGGTCAGGATCTCCCTGTGTGGGGAGAGGGTCAGGATCTCCCTGTGTGAGGACAGGTCAGGATCTCCCTGTGTGAGGACAGGTCAGGATCTCCCTGTTTTAGGACAGGTCAGGATCTCCCTGTGTGGGGAGAGGGTCAGGATCTCCCTGTGTGGGGACAGGGTCAGGATCTCCCTGTGTGGGGACAGGTCACGATCTCCCTGTGTGAGGACAGTCAGGATGTCCCTGTGTGGGGACAGTCAGGATGTCCCTGTGTGGGGACAGGGTCAGGATGTCCCTGTGTGGGGACAGGTCAGGATCTCCCTGTGTGGGGACAGGTCAGGATCTCCCTGTGTGGGGATAGGTCAGTATCTCCCTGTGTGAGGACAGGGTCAGGATCTCCCTGTGTGGGGACAGGTGAGGATGTCTCTGTGTGGGGACAGGTCAGGATCTCCCTGTGTGAAGGCGGGTCAGGATCTCCCTATGTGAGGACTGGTCAGGATCTCCCTGTGTGAGGACAGGGTCAGGATCTCCCTGTGTGAGGACAGGGTCAGGATCTCCCTGTGTGAGGACAGGTCAGGATCACCCTGTGTGAGGACATGTCAGGATCTCCCTGTGTGGGGACAGGTCAGGATCTCCCTGTGTGAGGACAGGTCAGGATCTCCCTGTGTGGGGACAGGTCAGGATCTCCCTGTGTGGGGACAGGTCATGATCTCCCTGTGTGGGGACAGGGTCAGGATGTCCCTGTGTGGGGACAGGGTCAGGATCTCCCTGTGTGGGGACAGGGTCAGGATCTCCCTGTGTGGGGACAGGGTCAGGATCTCCCTGTGTGGGGACAGTTTCAGGATCTCCTTGTGTGGGGACAGGTCAGGATCTCCCTGTGTGAGGACAGGTCAGGATATCCCTGTGTGGGGACAGGGTCAGGATCTCCCTGTGTGGGGACAGGTCAGGATCTCCCTGTGTGGGGACTGGTCAGGATCTCCCTGTGTGGGGACAGAGTCAGGATCTCCCTGTGTGGGGACAGGTCAGGATCTCCCTGTGTGAGGACAGGTCAGGATCTCCCTGTGTGGGGACAGGTCAGGATCTCCCTGTGTGGGGACAGGTCAGGATCTCCCTGTGTGAGGACAGGGTCAGGATCTCACTGTGTGAGGACAAGTCAGGATGTCCATGTGTGGGGACAGGGTCAGGATCTCCCTGTGTGAGGACAGGTCAGGATCTCCCTGTGTGAGTACAGGGCAGGATCTCCCTGTGTGAGGACAGGTCAGGATCTCCCGGTGTGAGGACAGGGTCAGGATCTCCCTGTGTGGGGACAGGTCAGGATCTCCCTGTGTGGGGATAGGGTCAGGATCTCCCTGTGTGGGGATAGGGTGAGGATCTCCCTGTGTGGGGACAGGTCAGGATCTCCCTCTGTGAGGACATGTCAGGATCTCCCAGTGTGGGGACAGGGTCAGGATCTCCCTGTGTGGGGACAGGTCAGGATCTCCTGTGTGAGGACAGGTCAGGATCTCCCGGTGTGGGGACAGGTCAGGATCTCCTTGTGTGAGGACAGGTCAGGATCTCCCTCTATGAGGACAGGGACAGGATCTCACTGTGTGAGGACAGGTCAGGATGTCCCTGTGTGAGCAGAGGTCAGGATCTCCCTGTGTGAGGACAGGGTCAGGATCTCCCTGTGTGAGGACAGCTCAGAATCTCCCTGTGTGGGGACAGGGTCAGGATCTCCCTGTGTGGGGACAGGTCAGGATCTCCCTCTGTGAGGACAGGTCACGATCTCCCTGTGTGAGGACTGGTCAGGATCTCCCTGTGTGAGGACAGGGTCAGGATGTCCCTGTGTGAGGACAGGTCAGGATGTCCCTGTGTGGGGATAGGGTCAGGATGTCCCAGTGTGAGAACTGGTCAGGATCTCCCTGTGTGGGGACAGGGTCAGGATGTCACTGTGTGAGGACAGGGTCAGGATGTCCCTGTGTGAGGACAGGGTCAGGATCTCACTGTGTGAGGACAGGTCAGGATCTCCCTGTGTGGGGATAGGTCAGGATCTCCCTGTGTGGGGACAGGGTCAGGATCTCCCTGAGTAGCGCCAGGTCAGGATCTCCCTGTGTGGGGACAGGTCAGGATCTCCCTGTGTGGGGACAGGGTCAGGATCTCCCTGTGTGGGGACAGGTCAGGATCTCGCTGTGTGGGGACAGGTCAGGATCTCCGTGTGTGGGGACAGGTCAGGATCTCCCTGTTTTAGGACAGGTCAGGATCTCCCTGTGTGGGGAGAGGGTCAGGATCTCCCTGTGTGGGGACAGGGTCAGGATCTCCCTGTGTGGGGACAGGTCACGATCTCCCTGTGTGAGGACAGTCAGGATGTCCCTGTGTGGGGACAGGGTCAGGATGTCCCTGTGTGGGGACAGGTCAGGATCTCCCTGTGTGGGGACAGGTCAGGATCTCCCTGTGTGGGGATAGGTCAGTATCTCCCTGTGTGAGGACAGGGTCAGGATCTCCCTGTGTGGGGACAGGTGAGGATGTCTCTGTGTGGGGACAGGTCAGGATCTCCCTGTGTGAAGGCGGGTCAGGATCTCCCTGTGTGAGGACTGGTCAGGATCTCGCTGTGTGAGGACAGGGTCAGGATCTCCCTGTGTGAGGACAGGGTCAGGATCTCCCTGTGTGAGGACAGGGTCAGGATCTCCGTGTGTGAGGACAGGGTCAGGATCTCCGTGTGTGAGGACAGGTCAGGATCTCCCTGTGTGAGGACAGGTCAGGATCTCCCTGTGTGGGGACAGGTCAGGATCTCCCTGTGTGAGGACAGGTCAGGATCTCCCTGTGTGGGGACAGTTCAGGATCTCCCTGTGTGGGGACAGGTCATGATCTCCCTGTGTGGGGACAGGGTCAGGATGTCCCTGTGTGGGGACAGGGTCAGGATCTCCCTGTGTGGGGACAGGGTCAGGATCTCGCTGTGTGGGGACAGGGTCAGGATCTCCCTGTGTGGGGACAGTTTCAGGATCTCCTTGTGTGGGGACAGGTCAGGATCTCCCTGTGTGAGGACAGGTCAGGATATCCCTGTGTGGGGACAGGGTCAGGATCTCCCTGTGTGGGGACAGGTCAGGATCTCCCTGTGTGGCGACTGGTCAGGATCTCCCTGTGTGAGGACAGGTCAGGATCTCCCTGTGTGAGGACAGGGTCAGGATCTCACTGTGTGAGGACAGGTCAGGATGTCCCTGTGTGAGGACAGGTCAGGATCTCCCTGTGTGAGGACAGGGTCAGGATCTCCCTGTGTGAGGACAGGTCAGGATCTTCCTCTGTGGGGACAGGGTCAGGATCTCCCTGTGTGGGGACAGGGTCAGGATCTCCCTGTGTGAGGACAGGTCAGGATCTCCCTGTGTGAGGACAGGTCAGGATCTCCCGGTGTGAGGACAGGGTCAGGATCTCCCTGTGTGGGGACAGGTCAGGATCTCCCTGTGTGGGGACAGGTCAGGATCTCCCTGTGTGGGGATAGGGTCAGGATCTCCCTGTGTGGGGATAGGGTCAGGATCTCCCTGTGTGGGGACAGGTCAGGATCTCCCTCTGTGAGGACATGTCAGGATCTCCCAGTGTGGGGACAGGGTCAGGATCTCCCTGTGTGGGGACAGGTCAGGATCTCCCTGTGTGAGGACAGGTCAGGATCTCCCGGTGTGGGGACAGGTCAGGATCTCCTTGTGTGAGGACAGGTCAGGATCTCCCTCTATGAGGACAGGGACAGGATCTCACTGTGTGAGGACAGGTCAGGATGTCCCTGTGTGAGCAGAGGTCAGGATCTCCCTGTGTGAGGACAGGGTCAGGATCTCCCTGTGTGAGGACAGCTCAGAATCTCCCTGTGTGGGGACAGGGTCAGGATCTCCCTGTGTGGGGACAGGTCAGGATCTCCCTCTGTGAGGACAGGTCAGGATGTCCCTGTGTGAGGACTGGTCAGGATCTCCCTGTGTGAGGACAGGGTCAGGATGTCCCTGTGTGAGGACAGGTCAGGATGTCCCTGTGTGGGGATAGGGTCAGGATGTCCCTGTGTGAGGACTGGTCAGGATCTCCCTGTGTGGTGACAGGGTCAGGATGTCACTGTGTGAGGACAGGGTCAGGATGTCCCTGTGTGAGGACAGGGTCAGGATCTCACTGTGTGAGGACAGGTCAGGATCTCCCTGTGTGGGGATAGGGCAGGATCTCCCTGTGTGGGGACAGGGTCAGGATCTCCCTGAGTAGGGCCAGGTCAGGATCTCCCTGTGTGGGGACAGGTCAGGATCTCCCTGTGTGGGGACAGGGTCAGGATCTCCCTGTGTGGGGACAGGTCAGGATCTCCCTGTGTGGGGACAGGTCAGGATCTCCCTGTGTGGGGACAGGTCAGGATGTCCCTGTGTGGGCACAGGGTCAGGATGTCCCTGTGTGGGGACAGTGTCAGGATGTCCCTGTGTGGGGACAGGTCAGGATCTCCCTGTGTGAGGACCGGTCAGGATCTCCCTGTGTGGGGAGAGGGTCAGGATCTCCCAGTGTGAGGACAGGTCAGGATCTCCCTGTGTGAGGACAGGTCAGGATCTCCCTGTTTTAGGACAGGTCAGGATCTCCCTGTGTGGGGAGAGGGTCAGGATCTCCCTGTGTGGGGACAGGGTCAGGATCTCCCTGTGTGGGGACAGGTCACGATCTCCCTGTGTGAGGACAGTCAGGATGTCCCTGTGTGGGGACAGGGTCAGGATGTCCCTGTGTGGGGACAGGTCAGGATCTCCTTGTGTGGGGACAGGTCAGGATCTCCCTGTGTGGGGATAGGTCAGTATCTCCCTGTGTGAGGAAAGGGTCAGAATCTCCCTGTGTGGGGACAGGTGAGGATGTCTCGGTGTGGGGACAGGTCAGGATCTCCCTGTGTGAAGGCGGGTCAGGATCTCCCTGTGTGAGGACTGGTCAGGATCTCCCTGTGTGAGGACAGGGTCAGGATCTCCCTGTGTGAGGACAGGGTCAGGATCTCCCTGTGTGAGGACAGGGTCAGGATCTCCCTGTGTGAGGACAGGTCAGGATCTCCCTGTGTGAGGACAGGTCAGGATCTCCCTGTGTGGGGACAGGTCAGGATCTCCCTGTGTGAGGACAGGTCAGGATCTCCCTGTGTGGGGACAGGTCAGGATCTCCCTGTGTGGGGACAAGTCATGATCTCCCTGTGTGGGGACAGGGTCAGGATGTCCCTGTGTGGGGACAGGGTCAGGATCTCCCTGTGTGGGGACAGGGTCAGGATCTCGCTGTGTGGGGACAGGGTCAGAATCTCCCTGTGTGGGGACAGTTTCAGGATCTCCTTGTGTGGGGACAGGTCAGGATCTCCCTGTGTGAGGACAGGTCAGGATATCCCTGTGTGGGGACAGGGTCAGGGATCTCCATGTGTGGGGACAGGTCAGGATCTCCCTGTGTGGGGACTGGTCAGGATCTCCCTGTGTGGGGACAGGGTCAGGATCTCCCTGTGTGGGGACAGGTCAGGATCTCCCTGTGTGAGGACAGGTCAGGATCTCCCTGTGTGGGGACAGGTCAGGATCTCTGTGTGTGGGGACAGGTCAGGATCTCCCTGTGTGAGGACAGGGTCAGGATCTCACTGTGTGAGGACAGGTCAGGATGTCCCTGTGTGAGGACAGGTCAGGATCTCCCTGTGTGAGGACAGGGTCAGGATCTCCCTGTGTGAGGACAGGTCAGGATCTTCCTCTGTGGGGACAGGGTCAGGATCTCCCTGTGTGGGGACAGGGTCAGGATCTCCCTGTGTGAGGACAGGTCAGGATCTCCCTGTGTGAGGACAGGGTCAGGATCTCCCTGTGTGAGGACAGGTCAGGAACTCCCTGTGTGAGGACTGGTCAGGATCTCCCTGTGTGAGGACAGGGTCAGGATATCCCTGTGTGAGGACAGGTCAGGATCTCCCTGTGTGAGGACAGGGTCAGGATGTCCCTGTGTGAGGACACGTCAGGATGTCCCTGTGTGGGGACAGGGTCAGGATGTCCCTGAGTGAGGACTGGTCAGGATCTCCCTCTGTGGGGACAGGGTCAGGATGTCCCTGTGTGAGGACAGGGTCAGGATGTCCCTGTGTGTGGACAGTGTCAGTATCTCCCTGTGTGAGGACTGGTCAGGATCTCCCTGTGTGAGGACAGGGTCAGGATGTCCCTATGTGAGGACAGGGTCAGGATCTCCCTGTGTGGGGACAGGGTCAGGATGTCCCTGTGTGAGGACAGGGTCAGGATGTCCCTGTGTGGGGACAGGTCAGGATCTCCCTGTGTGAGGACAGGGTCAGGATCTCCCTGTGTGAGGACTGGGTCAGGATCTCCCTGTGTGGGGACAGGTCAGGATCTCCCTGTGTGGGGACAGGTCAGGATCTCTGTGTGTGGGGACAGGTCAGGATCTCCCTGTGTGAGGACAGGGTCAGGATGTCCCTGTGTGAGGACAAGTCAGGATGTCCCTGTGTGGGGACAGGGTCAGGATGTCCCTGAGTGAGGACTGGTCAGGATCTCCCTCTGTGGGGACAGGGTCAGGATGTCCCTGTGTGAGGACAGGGTCAGGATCTCCCTGTGTGAGGACAGGTCAGGATCTCCCAGTGTGGGGACAGGGTCAGGATCTCCCTGTGTGGGGCCAGGTCAGGATCTCCCAGTGTGGGGACAGGGTCAGGATCTTCCTGTGTGGGGACAGGTCAGGATCTCCCTGTGTGGGGACAGGTCAGGATCTCCCTGTGTGGGGACAGGGTCAGGATCTCCCTGTGAGGGGACAAGGTCAGGATCTCCCTGTGTGGGGACAGGTCAGGATCTCCCTGTGTGGGGACTGGGTCAGGATGTCCCTGTGTGGGGACAGGTCAGGATCTCCCGGTGTGAGGACAGGTCAGGATCTCCCTGTGTGGGGACAGGTTCAGGATCTCCCTGTGTGAGGACAGGGTCAGGATCTCCCTGTGTGAGGACAGGGTCAGTATCTCCCAGTGTGGGGACAGGGTCAGGATCTCCCTGTGTGGGGACAGGTCAGGATCTCCCTGTGTGAGGACAGGTCAGGATCTCCCAGTGTGGGGACAGGGTCAGGATCTCCCTGTGTGGGGCCAGGTCAGGATCTCCCAGTGTGGGGACAGGGTCAGGATCTCCCTGTGTGGGGACAGGTCAGGATCTCCCTGTGTGAGGACAGGTCAGGATCTCCCTGTGTGGGGACAGGGTCAGGATCTCCCTGTGAGGGGACAAGGTCCGGATCTCCCTGTGTGGGGACAGGTCAGGATCTCCCTGTGTGGGGACTGGGTCAGGATGTCCCTGTGTGGGGACAGGTCAGGATCTCCCGGTGTGAGGACAGGTCAGGATCTCCCTGTGTGGGGACAGGGTCAGGATCTCCCTGTGTGAGGACAGGACAGGATCTCCCTGTGTGGGGACAGGTCAGGATCTCCCTGTGTGGGGACAGGGTCAGGATCTCCCTGTGTGGGGACAGGTCAGGATCTCCCTGTGTGAGGACAGAGTCAGGATCTCCCTCTGTGAGGACAGGTCAGGATCTCCCTGTGTGGGGACAGGTAAGGATCTCCCTGTGTGAGGACAGGTCAGGATCTCCCTGTGTGGGGACAGGTCAGGATCTCCCTGTGTGAGGACAGGTCAGGATCTCCCTGTGTGAGGACAGGGTCAGGATCTCCCTGTGTGAGGACAGGGTCAGGATCTCACTGTGTGGGGACAGGTCAGGATCTCCCTGTGTGAGGACAGGTCAGGATCTCCCTGTGTGAGGACAGGGTCAGGATCTCCCTGTGTGGGGACAGGTCAGGATCTCCCTGTGTGAGGACAGGTCAGGATCTCCCTGTGTGAGGGACAGGTCAGGATCTCCCTGTGTGAGGACAGGGTCAGGATCTCCCTGTGTGAGGACAGGTCAGGATCTCACTGTGTGGGGACAAGTCAGGATCTCCCTGTGTGGGGACAGGTCAGGATCTCCCTGTGTGGGGACAGGTCAGGATCTCCCTGTGTGGGGACAGGTCAGGATCTCCCTGTGTGGGGACAGGGTCAGGATCTCCCTGTGAGGGGACAAGGTCAGGATCTCCCTGTGTGGGGACAGGTCAGGATCTCCCTGTGTGGGGACCGGGTCAGGATGTCCCTGTGTGGGGACAGGTCAGGATCTCCCGGTGTGAGGACACGTCAGGATCTCCCTGTGTGGGGACAGGTTCAGGATCTCCCTGTGTGAGGACAGGGTCAGGATCTCCCTGTGTGAGGACAGGGTCAGTATCTCCCTCTGTGAGGACAGGACAGGATCTCCCTGTGTGGGGACAGGTCAGGATCTCCCTGTGTGGGGACAGGGTCAGGATCTCCCTGTGTGAGGACAGGGTCAGGATGTCCCTGTGTGAGGACAGGTCAGGATCTCCCTGTGTGGGGACAGGGTCATGATGTCCCTGTGTGAGGACTGGTCAGGATCTCCTTGTGTGGGGACAGGGTCAGGATGTCCCTGTGTTAGGACAGGGTCAGGATGTCCCTGTGTGGGGACAGTGTCAGGATCTCCCTGTGTGAGGACTGGTCAGGATCTCCCTGTGTGAGGACAGGGTCAGGATGTCCCTGTGTGAGGACAGGGTCAGGATCTCCCTGTGTGGGGACAGGGTCAGGATGTCCCTGTGTGAGGACTGGTCAGGATCTCCCTGTGTGGGGACAGGGTCAGGATGTCACTGTGTGAGGACCGGGTCAGGATGTCCCTGTGTGAGGACAGGGTCAGGATCTCCCTGTGTGAGGACAGGTCAGGATCTCCCTGTGTGGGGACAGGTCAGGATCTCCCTGTGTGGGGACAGGGTCAGGATCTCCCTGAGTAGGGACAGGTCAGGATCTCCCTATGTGGGGACAGGTCAGGATCTCCCTGTGTGGGGACAGGGTCAGGATCTCCCTGTGTGGGGACAGGTCAGGATCTCCCTGTGTGGGGACAGGTCAGGATCTCCCTGTGTGGGGACAGGTCAGGATCTCCCTGTGTGGGCACAGGGTCAGGATGTCCCTGTGTGGGGACAGTGTCAGGATGTCCCTGTGTGGGGACAGGTCAGGATCTCCCTGTGTGAGGACAGGTCAGGATCTCCCTGTTTTAGGACAGGTCAGGATCTCCCTGTGTGGGAGAGGGTCAGGATCTCCCTGTGTGGGGGACAGGGTCAGGATCTCCCTGTGTGGGACAGGTCACGATCTCCCTGTGTGAGGACAGTCAGGATGTCCCTGTGTGGGGACAGGGTCAGGATGTCCCTGTGTGGGGACAGGTCAGGATCTCCCTGTGTGGGGACAGGTCAGGATCTCCCTGTGTGGGATAGGTCAGTATCTCCCTGTGTGAGGACAGGGTCAGGATCTCCCTGTGTGGGGACAGGTGAGGATGTCTCTGTGTGGGGACAGGTCAGGATCTCCTGTGTGAAGGCGGGTCAGGATCTCCCTCTGTGAGGACTGGTCAGGATCTCCCTGTGTGAGGACAGGGTCAGGATCTCCCTGTGTGAGGACAGGGTCAGGATCTCCCTGTGTGAGGACAGGGTCAGGATCTCCCTGTGTGGGGACAGGGTCAGGATCTCCCTGTGTGGGTACAGGTCAGGATCTCCCTGTGTGGGGACTGGTCAGGATGTCCCTGTGTGGGGAGAGGGTCAGGATGTCCCTGTGTGAGGACTGGTCAGGATCTCCCTGTGTGGGGACAGGGTCAGGATCTCCCTGTGTGGGGACAGGTCAGGATCTCTGTGTGTGGGGACAGGTCAGGATCTCCCTGTGTGAGGACAGGGTCAGGATCTCCCTGTGTGAGGACAGGGTCAGGATCTCCCTGTGTGAGGACAGGGTCAGGATCTCCCTGTGTGAGGACAGGGTCAGGATCTCCCTGTGTGAGGACAGGGTCAGGATCTCCCTGTGTGGGGACAGGTCATGATCTCTGTGTGTGGGGACAGGTCAGGATCTCCCTGTGTGAGGACAGGGTCAGGATCTCCCTGTGTGAGGACAGGGTCAGGATCTCCCTCAGTGAGGACAGGGTCAGGATCTCCCTGTGTGAGGACAGGTCAGGATCTCCCAGTGTGGGGACAGGGTCAGGATCTCCCTGTGTGGGGCCAGGTCAGGATCTCCCAGTGTGGGGACAGGGTCAGGGTCTCCCTGTGTGGGGACAGGTCAGGATCTCCCTGTGTGGGGACAGGGTCAGGATCTCCCTGTGAGAGGACAAGGTCAGGATCTCCCTGTGTGGGGACAGGTCAGGATCTCCCTGTGTGGGGACTGGGTCAGGATGTCCCTGTGTGGGGACAGGTCAGGATCTCCCTGTGTGGGGCCAGGTCAGGATCTCCCAGTGTGGGGACAGGGTCAGGATCTCCCTGTGTGGGGACAGGTCAGGATCTCCCTGTGTGGGGACAGGTCAGGATCTCCCTGTGTGGGGACAGGGTCAGGATCTCCCTGTGAGAGGACAAGGTCAGGATCTCCCTGTGTGGGGACAGGTCAGGATCTCCCTGTGTGGGGACTGGGTCAGGATGTCCCTGTGTGGGGACAGGTCAGGATCTCCCGGTGTGAGGACAGGTCAGGATCTCCCTGTGTGGGGACAGGTTCAGGATCTCCTGTGTGAGGACAGGGTCAGGATCTCCCTGTGTGAGGACAGGGTCAGTATCTCCCTCTGTGAGGACAGGACAGGATCTCCCTGTGTGGGGACAGGTCAGGATCTCCCTGTGTGGGGATAGGGTCAGGATCTCCCTGTGTGGGGACAGGTCAGGATCTCCCTGTGTGAGGACAGAGTCAGGATCTCCCTCTGTGAGGACAGGTCAGGATCTCCCTGTGTGGGGACAGGTAAGGATCTCCCTGTGTGAGGACAGGTCAGGATCTCCCTGTGTGGGGACAGGTCAGGATCTCCCTGTGTGAGGACAGGTCAGGATCTCCCTGTGTGAGGACAGGGTCAGGATCTCCCTGTGTGAGGACAGGGTCAGGATCTCACTGTGTGGGGACAGGTCAGGATCTCCCTGTGTGAGGACAGGTCAGGATCTCCCTGTGTGAGGACAGGTCAGGATCTCCCTGTGTGAGGACAGGGTCAGGATCTCCTGTGTGAGGACAGGTCAGGATCTCCCTGTGTGGGGACAGGTCAGGATCTCCCTGTGTGGGGACAGGTCAGGATCTCCCTGTGTGGGGACAGGTCAGGATCTCCCTGTGTGGGGACAGGGTCAGGATCTCCCTGTGAGGGGACAAGGTCAGGATCTCCCTGTGTGGGGACAGGTCAGGATCTCCCTGTGTGGGGACCGGTTCAGGATGTCCCTGTGTGGGGACAGGTCAGGATCTCCCGGTGTGAGGACAGGTCAGGATCTCCCTGTGTGGGGACAGGTTCAGGATCTCCCTGTGTGAGGACAGGGTCAGGATCTCCCTGTGTGAGGACAGGGTCAGTATCTCCCTCTGTGAGGACAGGACAGGATCTCCCTGTGTGGGGACAGGTCAGGATCTCCCTGTGTGGGGACAGGGTCAGGAACTCCCTGTGTGGGGACAGGGTCAAGATGTCCCTGTGTGAGGACAGGGTCAGGATGTCCCTGTGTGAGGACAGGGTCAGGATCTCACTGTGTGGGGACAGGGTCAGGATGTCCCTGTGTGAGGACAGGGTCAGGATGTCCCTGTGTGAGGACAGGGTCAGGATCTCCCTGTGTGGGGACAGGGTCAGGATGTCCCTGTGTGAGGACAGGGTTAGGATGTCCCTGTGTGAGGACAGGGTCAGGATCTCACTGTGTGAGGACAGGGTCAAGATCTCCCTGAGTGAGGACAGGGTCAGGATCTCCCTGTGTGGAGACAGGGTCAGGATCTCCCTGTGTGGGGACAGGGTCAGGATCTCCCTGTGTGGGGACAGGTCAGGATCTCTGTGTGTGGGGACAGGTCAGGATCTCCCTGTGTGAGGACAGGGTCAGGATCTCCCTGTGTGAGGACAGGGTCAGGATCTCCCTGTGTGGGGACAGGTCAGGATCTCCCTGTGTGGGGACAGGTCAGGATCTCTGTGTGTGGGGACAGGTCAGGATCTCCCTGTGTGAGGACAGGGTCAGGATCTCCCTGTGTTGGGACAGGGTCAGGATCTCCCTGTGTGAGGACAGGGTCAGGATCTCCCTGTGTGGGGACAGGTCAGGATCTCTGTGTGTGGGGACAGGGTCAGGATCTCCCTGTGTGAAGCGGGTCAGGATCTCCCTGTGTGAGGAAAGGTCAGGATCTCCTGTGTGAGGACAGGGTCAGGATCTCCCTGTGTGAGGACAGGTCAGGATCTCCCAGTGTGGGGACAGGGTCAGGATCTCCCTGTGTGGGGACAGGTCAGGATCTCCCAGTGTGGGGACAGGGTCAGGATCTCCCTGTGTGGGGACAGGTCAGGATCTCCCTGTGTGGGGACAGGTCAGGATCTCCCTGTGTGGGGACAGGTTCAGGATCTCCCTGTGAGGGGACAAGGTCAGGATCTCCCTGTGTGGGGCAGGTCAGGATCTCCCTGTGTGGGGACCGGGTCAGGATGTCCCTGTGTGGGGACAGGTCAGGATCTCCCGGTGTGAGGACAGGTCAGGATCTCCCTGTGTGGGGACAGGTTCAGGATCTCCCTGTGTGAGGACAGGGTCAGGATCTCCCTGTGTGAGGACAGGGTCAGTATCTCCCTGTGTGAGGACAGGACAGGATCTCCCTGTGTGGGGACAGGTCAGGATCTCCCTGTGTGGGGACAGGGTCAGGATCTCCCTGTGTGGGGACAGGTCAGGATCTCCCTGTGTGAGGACAGAGTCAGGATCTCCCTGTGTGGGGACAGGTCAGGATCTCTGTGTGTGGGGACAGGTCAGGATCTCCCTTTGTGAGGACAGGGTCAGGATCTCCCTGTGTGGGGACAGGTCAGGATCTCCCTGTGTGAGGACAGAGTCAGGATCTCCCTCTGTGAGGACAGGTCAGGATCTCCCTGTGTGGGGACAGGTTCAGGATCTCCCTGTGTGAGGACAGAGTCAGGATCTCCCTGTGTGGGGACAGGTCAGGATGTCCCTGTGTGGGGACAGGTCAGGATCTCCCGGTGTGAGGACAGGTCAGGATCTCCCTGTGTGGGGACAGGTTCAGGATCTCCCTGTGTGAGGACAGGGTCAGGATCTCCCTGTGTGAGGACAGGGTCAGTATCTCCCTCTGTGAGGACAGGACAGGATCTCCCTGTGTGGGGACAGGTCAGGATCTCCCTGTGTGGGGATAGGGTCAGGATCTCCCTGTGTGGGGACAGGTCAGGATCTCCCTGTGTGAGGACAGAGTCAGGATCTCCCTCTGTGAGGACAGGTCAGGATCTCCCTGTGTGGGGACAGGTAAGGATCTCCCTGTGTGAGGACAGGTCAGGATCTCCCTGTGTGGGGACAGGTCAGGATCTCCCTGTGTGAGGACAGGTCAGGATCTCCCTGTGTGAGGACAGGGTCAGGATCTCCCTGTGTGAGGACAGGGTCAGGATCTCCCTGTGTGAGGACAGGTCAGGATCTCCCTGTGTGGGGACAGGTCAGGATCTCCCTGTGTGGGGACAGGTCAGGATCTCCCTGTGTGAGGACAGCTCAGAATCTCCCTGTGTGGGGACAGGGTCAGGATCTCCCTGTGTGGGGACAGGTCAGGATCTCCCTCTGTGAGGACAGGTCAGGATCTCCCTGTGTGAGGACTGGTCAGGATCTCCCTGTGTGAGGACAGGGTCAGGATGTCCCTGTGTGAGGACAGGTCAGGATGTCCCTGTGTGGGGATAGGGTCAGGATGTCCCAGTGTGAGAACTGGTCAGGATCTCCCTGTGTGGGGACAGGGTCAGGATGTCACTGTGTGAGGACAGGGTCAAGATGTCCCTGTGTGAGGACAGGGTCAGGATCTCACTGTGTGAGGACAGGTCAGGATCTCCCTGTGTGGGGATAGGTCAGGATCTCCCTGTGTGGGGACAGGGTCAGGATCTCCCTGAGTAGCGCCAGGTCAGGATCTCCCTGTGTGGGGACAGGTCAGGATCTCCCTGTGTGGGGACAGGGTCAGGATCTCCCTGTGTGGGGACAGGTCAGGATCTCCCTGTGTGGGGACAGGTCAGGATCTCCCTGTGTGGGGACAGGTCAGGATCTCCCTGTGTGGGCACAGGGTCAGGATGTCCCTGTGTGGGGACAGGTCAGGATCTCCCTGTGTGAGGACCGGTCAGGATCTCCCTGTGTGGGGAGAGGGTCAGGATCTCCCTGTGTGAGGACAGGTCAGGATCTCCCTGTGTGAGGACAGGTCAGGATCTCCCTGTTTTAGGACAGGTCAGGATCTCCCTGTGTGGGGAGAGGTTCAGGATCTCCCTGTGTGGGGACAGGGTCAGGATCTCCCTGTGTGGGGACAGGTCACGATCTCCCTGTGTGAGGACAGTCAGGATGTCCCTGTGTGGGGACAGGGTCAGGATGTCCCTGTGTGGGGACAGGTCAGGATCTCCCTGTGTGGGGACAGGTCAGGATCTCCCTGTGTGGGGATAGGTCAGTATCTCCCTGTGTGAGGACAGGGTCAGGATCTCCCTGTGTGGGGACAGGTGAGGATGTCTCTGTGTGGGTACAGGTCAGGATCTCCCTGTGTGAAGGCGGGTCAGGATCTCCCTGTGTGAGGACTGGTCAGGATCTCGCTGTGTGAGGACAGGGTCAGGATCTCCCTGTGTGAGGACAGGGTCAGGATCTCCCTGTGTGAGGACAGGGTCAGGATCTCCGTGTGTGAGGACAGGGTCAGGATCTCCGTGTGTGAGGACAGGTCAGGATCTCCCTGTGTGAGGACAGGTCAGGATCTCCCTGTGTGGGGACAGGTCAGGATCTCCCTGTGTGAGGACAGGTCAGGATCTCCCTGTGTGGGGACAGTTCAGGATCTCCCTGTGTGGGGACAGGTCATGATCTCCCTGTGTGGGGACAGGGTCAGGATGTCCCTGTGTGGGGACAGGGTCAGGATCTCCCTGTGTGGGGACAGGGTCAGGATCTCGCTGTGTGGGGACAGGGTCAGGATCTCCCTGTGTGGGGACAGTTTCAGGATCTCCTTGTGTGGGGACAGGTCAGGATCTCCCTGTGTGAGGACAGGTCAGGATATCCCTGTGTGGGGACAGGGTCAGGATCTCCCTGTGTGGGGACAGGTCAGGATCTCCCTGTGTGGCGACTGGTCAGGATCTCCCTGTGTGAGGACAGGTCAGGATCTCCCTGTGTGAGGACAGGGTCAGGATCTCACTGTGTGAGGACAGGTCAGGATGTCCCTGTGTGAGGACAGGTCAGGATCTCCCTGTGTGAGGACAGGGTCAGGATCTCCCTGTGTGAGGACAGGTCAGGATCTTCCTCTGTGGGGACAGGGTCAGGATCTCCCTGTGTGGGGACAGGGTCAGGATCTCCCTGTGTGAGGACAGGTCAGGATCTCCCTGTGTGAGGACAGGTCAGGATCTCCCGGTGTGAGGACAGGGTCAGGATCTCCCTGTGTGGGGACAGGTCAGGATCTCCCTGTGTGGGGACAGGTCAGGATCTCCCTGTGTGGGGATAGGGTCAGGATCTCCCTGTGTGGGGATAGGGTCAGGATCTCCCTGTGTGGGGACAGGTCAGGATCTCCCTCTGTGAGGACATGTCAGGATCTCCCAGTGTGGGGACAGGGTCAGGATCTCCCTGTGTGGGGACAGGTCAGGATCTCCCTGTGTGAGGACAGGTCAGGATCTCCCGGTGTGGGGACAGGTCAGGATCTCCTTGTGTGAGGACAGGTCAGGATCTCCCTCTATGAGGACAGGGACAGGATCTCACTGTGTGAGGACAGGTCAGGATGTCCCTGTGTGAGCAGAGGTCAGGATCTCCCTGTGTGAGGACAGGGTCAGGATCTCCCTGTGTGAGGACAGCTCAGAATCTCCCTGTGTGGGGACAGGGTCAGGATCTCCCTGTGTGGGGACAGGTCAGGATCTCCCTCTGTGAGGACAGGTCAGGATGTCCCTGTGTGAGGACTGGTCAGGATCTCCCTGTGTGAGGACAGGGTCAGGATGTCCCTGTGTGCGGACAGGTCAGGATGTCCCTGTGTGGGGATAGGGTCAGGATGTCCCTGTGTGAGGACTGGTCAGGATCTCCCTTTGTGGGGACAGGGTCAGGATGTCACTGTGTGAGGACAGGGTCAGGATGTCCCTGTGTGAGGACAGGGTCAGGATCTCACTGTGTGAGGACAGGTCAGGATCTCCCTGTGTGGGGATAGGTCAGGATCTCCCTGTGTGGGGACAGGGTCAGGATCTCCCTGAGTAGGGCCAGGTCAGGATCTCCCTGTGTGGGGACAGGTCAGGATCTCCCTGTGTGGGGACAGTTTCAGGATCTCCCTGTGTGGGGACAGGTCAGGATCTCCCTGTGTGGGGACAGGTCAGGATCTCCCTGTGTGGGGACAGGTCAGGATGTCCCTGTGTGGGCACAGGGTCAGGATGTCCCTGTGTGGGGACAGTGTCAGGATGTCCCTGTGTGGGGACAGGTCAGGATCTCCCTGTGTGAGGACCGGTCAGGATCTCCCTGTGTGGGGAGAGGGTCAGGATCTCCCTGTGTGAGGACAGGTCAGGATCTCCCTGTGTGAGGACAGGTCAGGATCTCCCTGTTTTAGGACAGGTCAGGATCTCCCTGTGTGGGGTAGAGGGTCAGGATCTCCCTGTGTGGGGACAGGGTCAGGATCTCCCTGTGTGGGGACAGGTCACGATCTCCCTGTGTGAGGACAGTCAGGATGTCCCTGTGTGGGGACAGGGTCAGGATGTCCCTGTGTGGGGACAGGTCAGGATCTCCCTGTGTGGGGACAGGTCAGGATCTCCCTGTGTGGGGATAGGTCAGTATCTCCCTGTGTGAGGAAAGGGTCAGAATCTCCCTGTGTGGGGACAGGTGAGGATGTCTCGGTGTGGGGACAGGTCAGGATCTCCCTGTGTGAAGGCGGGTCAGGATCTCCCTGTGTGAGGACTGGTCAGGATCTCCCTGTGTGAGGACAGGGTCAGGATCTCCCTGTGTGAGGACAGGGTCAGGATCTCCCTGTGTGAGGACAGTGTCAGGATCTCCCTGTGTGAGGACAGGTCAGGATCTCCCTGTGTGAGGACAGGTCAGGATCTCCCTGTGTGGGGACAGGTCAGGATCTCCCTGTGTGAGGACAGGTCAGGATCTCCCTGTGTGGGGACAGGTCAGGATCTCCCTGTGTGGGGACAGGTCATGATCTCCCTGTGTGGGGACAGGGTCAGGATGTCCCTGTGTGGGGACAGGGTCAGGATCTCCCTGTGTGGGGACAGGGTCAGGATCTCGCTGTGTGGGGACAGGGTCAGGATCTCCCTGTGTGGGGACAGTTTCAGGATCTCCTTGTGTGGGGACAGGTCAGGATCTCCCTGTGTGAGGACAGGTCAGGATATCCCTGTGTGGGGACAGGGTCAGGATCTCCATGTGTGGGGACAGGTCAGGATCTCCCTGTGTGGGGACTGGTCAGGATCTCCCTGTGTGGGGACAGGGTCAGGATCTCCCTGTGTGGGGACAGGTCAGGATCTCCCTGTGTGAGGACAGGTCAGGATCTCCCTGTGTGGGGACAGGTCAGGATCTCTGTGTGTGGGGACAGGTCAGGATCTCCCTGTGTGAGGACAGGGTCAGGATCTCACTGTGTGAGGACAGGTCAGGATGTCCCTGTGTGAGGACAGGTCAGGATCTCCCTGTGTGAGGACAGGGTCAGGATCTCCCTGTGTGAGGACAGGTCAGGATCTTCCTCTGTGGGGACAGGGTCAGGATCTCCCTGTGTGGGGACAGGGTCAGGATCTCCCTGTGTGAGGACAGGTCAGGATCTCCCTGTGTGAGGACAGGGTCAGGATCTCCCTGTGTGAGGACAGGTCAGGAACTCCCTGTGTGAGGACTGGTCAGGATCTCCCTGTGTGAGGACAGGGTCAGGATATCCCTGTGTGAGGACAGGTCAGGATCTCCCTGTGTGAGGACAGGGTCAGGATGTCCCTGTGTGAGGACAAGTCAGGATGTCCCTGTGTGGGGACAGGGTCAGGATGTCCCTGAGTGAGGACTGGTCAGGATCTCCCTCTGTGGGGACAGGGTCAGGATGTCCCTGTGTGAGGACAGGGTCAGGATGTCCCTGTGTGGGGACAGTGTCAGTATCTCCCTGTGTGAGGACTGGTCAGGATCTCCCTGTGTGAGGACAGGGTCAGGATGTCCCTATGTGAGGACAGGGTCAGGATCTCCCTGTGTGGGGACAGGGTCAGGATGTCCCTGTGTGAGGACAGGGTCAGGATGTCCCTGTGTGGGGACAGGTCAGGATCTCCCTGTGTGAGGACAGGGTCAGGATCTCCCTGTGTGAGGACTGGGTCAGGATCTCCCTGTGTGGGGACAGGTCAGGATCTCCCTGTGTGGGGACAGGTCAGGATCTCTGTGTGTGGGGACAGGTCAGGATCTCCCTGTGTGAGGACAGGGTCAGGATGTCCCTGTGTGAGGACAAGTCAGGATGTCCCTGTGTGGGGACAGGGTCAGGATGTCCCTGAGTGAGGACTGGTCAGGATCTCCCTCTGTGGGGACAGGGTCAGGATGGCCCTGTGTGAGGACAGGGTCAGGATCTCCCTGTGTGAGGACAGGTCAGGATCTCCCAGTGTGGGGACAGGGTCAGGATCTCCCTGTGTGGGGCCAGGTCAGGATCTCCCAGTGTGGGGACAGGGTCAGGATCTTCCTGTGTGGGGACAGGTCAGGATCTCCCTGTGTGGGGACAGGTCAGGATCTCCCTGTGTGGGGACAGGGTCAGGATCTCCCTGTGAGGGGACAAGGTCAGGATCTCCCTGTGTGGGGACAGGTCAGGATCTCCCTGTGTGGGGACTGGGTCAGGATGTCCCTGTGTGGGGACAGGTCAGGATCTCCCGGTGTGAGGACAGGTCAGGATCTCCCTGTGTGGGGACAGGTTCAGGATCTCCCTGTGTGAGGACAGGGTCAGGATCTCCCTGTGTGAGGACAGGGTCAGTATCTCCCAGTGTGGGGACAGGGTCAGGATCTCCCTGTGTGGGGACAGGTCAGGATCTCCCTGTGTGAGGACAGGTCAGGATCTCCCAGTGTGGGGACAGGGTCAGGATCTCCCTGTGTGGGGCCAGGTCAGGATCTCCCAGTGTGGGGACAGGGTCAGGATCTCCCTGTGTGGGGACAAGTCAGGATCTCCCTGTGTGAGGACAGGTCAGGATCTCCCTGTGTGGGGACAGGGTCAGGATCTCCCTGTGAGGGGACAAGGTCCGGATCTCCCTGTGTGGGGACAGGTCAGGATCTCCCTGTGTGGGGACTGGGTCAGGATGTCCCTGTGTGGGGACAGGTCAGGATCTCCCGGTGTGAGGACAGGTCAGGATTTCCCTGTGTGGGGACAGGGTCAGGATCTCCCTGTGTGAGGACAGGACAGGATCTCCCTGTGTGGGGACAGGTCAGGATCTCCCTGTGTGGGGACAGGGTCAGGATCTCCCTGTGTGGGGACAGGTCAGGATCTCCCTGTGTGAGGACAGAGTCAGGATCTCCCTCTGTGAGGACAGGTCAGGATCTCCCTGTGTGGGGACAGGTAAGGATCTCCCTGTGTGAGGACAGGTCAGGATCTCCCTGTGTGGGGACAGGTCAGGATCTCCCTGTGTGAGGACAGGTCAGGATCTCCCTGTGTGAGGACAGGGTCAGGATCTCCCTGTGTGAGGACAGGGTCAGGATCTCACTGTGTGGGGACAGGTCAGGATCTCCCTGTGTGAGGACAGGTCAGGATCTCCCTGTGTGAGGACAGGGTCAGGATCTCCCTGTGTGAGGACAGGTCAGGATCTCCCTGTGTGAGGACAGGGTCAGGATCTCACTGTGTGGGGACAGGTCAGGATCTCCCTGTGTGAGGAGAGGTCAGGATCTCCCTGTGTGAGGACAGGTCAGGATCTCCCTGTGTGAGGACAGGTCAGGATCTCACTGTGTGGGGACAAGTCAGGATCTCCCTGTGTGGGGACAGGTCAGGATCTCCCTGTGTGGGGACAGGTCAGGATCTCCCTGTGTGGGGACAGGTCAGGATCTCCCTGTGTGGGGACAGGGTCAGGATCTCCCTGTGAGGGGACAAGGTCAGGATCTCCCTGTGTGGGGACAGGTCAGGATCTCCCTGTGTGGGGACCGGGTCAGGATGTCCCTGTGTGGGGACAGGTCAGGATCTCCCGGTGTGAGGACACGTCAGGATCTCCCTGTGTGGGGACAGGTTCAGGATCTCCCTGTGTGAGGACAGGGTCAGGATCTCCCTGTGTGAGGACAGGGTCAGTATCTCCCTCTGTGAGGACAGGACAGGATCTCCCTGTGTGGGGACAGGTCAGGATCTCCCTGTGTGGGGACAGGGTCAGGATCTCCCTGTGTGAGGACAGGGTCAGGATGTCCCTGTGTGAGGACAGGTCAGGATGTCCCTGTGTGGGGACAGGGTCATGATGTCCCTGTGTGAGGACTGGTCAGGATCTCCTTGTGTGGGGACAGGGTCAGGATGTCCCTGTGTTAGGACAGGGTCAGGATGTCCCTGTGTGGGGACAGTGTCAGGATCTCCCTGTGTGAGGACTGGTCAGGATCTCCCTGTGTGAGGACAGGGTCAGGATGTCCCTGTGTGAGGACAGGGTCAGGATCTCCCTGTGTGGGGACAGGGTCAGGATGTCCCTGTGTGAGGACTGGTCAGGATCTCCCTGTGTGGGGACAGGGTCAGGATGTCACTGTGTGAGGACCGGGTCAGGATGTCCCTGTGTGAGGACAGGGTCAGGATCTCCCTGTGTGAGGACAGGTCAGGATCTCCCTGTGTGGGGACAGGTCAGGATCTCCCTGTGTGGGGACAGGGTCAGGATCTCCCTGAGTAGGGACAGGTCAGGATCTCCCTATGTGGGGACAGGTCAGGATCTCCCTGTGTGGGGACAGGGTCAGGATCTCCCTGTGTGGGGACAGGTCAGGATCTCCCTGTGTGGGGACAGGTCAGGATCTCCCTGTGTGGGGACAGGTCAGGATCTCCCTGTGTGGGCACAGGGTCAGGATGTCCCTGTGTGGGGACAGTGTCAGGATGTCCCTGTGTGGGGACAGGTCAGGATCTCCCTGTGTGAGGACAGGTCAGGATCTCCCTGTTTTAGGACAGGTCAGGATCTCCCTGTGTGGGGAGAGGGTCAGGATCTCCCTGTGTGGGGACAGGGTCAGGATCTCCCTGTGTGGGGACAGGTCACGATCTCCCTGTGTGAGGACAGTCAGGATGTCCCTGTGTGGGGACAGGGTCAGGATGTCCCTGTGTGGGGACAGGTCAGGATCTCCCTGTGTGGGGACAGGTCAGGATCTCCCTGTGTGGGGATAGGTCAGTATCTCCCTGTGTGAGGACAGGGTCAGGATCTCCCTGTGTGGGGACAGGTGAGGATGTCTCTGTGTGGGGACAGGTCAGGATCTCCCTGTGTGAAGGCGGGTCAGGATCTCCCTCTGTGAGGACTGGTCAGGATCTCCCTGTGTGAGGACAGGGTCAGGATCTCCCTGTGTGAGGACAGGGTCAGGATCTCCCTGTGTGAGGACAGGGTCAGGATCTCCCTGTGTGGGGACAGGGTCAGGATCTCCCTGTGTGGGTACAGGTCAGGATCTCCCTGTGTGGGGACTGGTCAGGATGTCCCTGTGTGGGGAGAGGGTCAGGATGTCCCTGTGTGAGGACTGGTCAGGATCTCCCTGTGTGGGGACAGGGTCAGGATCTCCCTGTGTGGGGACAGGTCAGGATCTCTGTGTGTGGGGACAGGTCAGGATCTCCCTGTGTGAGGACAGGGTCAGGATCTCCCTGTGTGAGGACAGGGTCAGGATCTCCCTGTGTGAGGACAGGGTCAGGATCTCCCTGTGTGAGGACAGGGTCAGGATCTCCCTGTGTGAGGACAGGGTCAGGATCTCCCTGTGTGGGGACAGGTCAGGATCTCTGTGTGTGGGGACAGGTCAGGATCTCCCTGTGTGAGGACAGGGTCAGGATCTCCCTGTGTGAGGACAGGGTCAGGATCTCCCTCAGTGAGGACAGGGTCAGGATCTCCCTGTGTGAGGACAGGTCAGGATCTCCCAGTGTGGGGACAGGGTCAGGATCTCCCTGTGTGGGGCCAGGTCAGGATCTCCCAGTGTGGGGACAGGGTCAGGATCTCCCTGTGTGGGGACAGGTCAGGATCTCCCTGTGTGGGGACAGGTCAGGATCTCCCTGTGTGGGGACAGGGTCAGGATCTCCCTGTGAGAGGACAAGGTCAGGATCTCCCTGTGTGGGGACAGGTCAGGATCTCCCTGTGTGGGGACTGGGTCAGGATGTCCCTGTGTGGGGACAGGTCAGGATCTCCCGGTGTGAGGACAGGTCAGGATCTCCCTGTGTGGGGACAGGTTCAGGATCTCCCTGTGTGAGGACAGGGTCAGGATCTCCCTGTGTGAGGACAGGGTCAGTATCTCCCTCTGTGAGGACAGGACAGGATCTCCCTGTGTGGGGACAGGTCAGGATCTCCCTGTGTGGGGATAGGGTCAGGATCTCCCTGTGTGGGGACAGGTCAGGATCTCCCTGTGTGAGGACAGAGTCAGGATCTCCCTCTGTGAGGACAGGTCAGGATCTCCCTGTGTGGGGACAAGTAAGGATCTCCCTGTGTGAGGACAGGTCAGGATCTCCCTGTGTGGGGACAGGTCAGGATCTCCCTGTGTGAGGACAGGTCAGGATCTCCCTGTGTGAGGACAGGGTCAGGATCTCCCTGTGTGAGGACAGGGTCAGGATCTCACTGTGTGGGGATAGGTCAGGATCTCCCTGTGTGAGGACAGGTCAGGATCTCCCTGTGTGAGGACAGGTCAGGATCTCCCTGTGTGAGGACAGGGTCAGGATCTCCCTGTGTGAGGACAGGTCAGGATCTCCCTGTGTGGGGACAGGTCAGGATCTCCCTGTGTGAGGACAGGTCAGGATCTCCCTGTGTGGGGACAGGTCAGGATCTCCCTGTGTGGGGACAGGGTCAGGATCTCCCTGTGAGGGTACAAGGTCAGGATCTCCCTGTGTGGGGACAGGTCAGGATCTCCCTGTGTGGGGACCGGTTCAGGATGTCCTGTGTGGGGACCGGTTCAGGATGTCCCTGTGTGGGGACAGGTCAGGATCTCCCGGTGTGAGGACAGGTCAGGATCTCCCTGTGTGGGGACAGGTTCAGGATCTCCCTGTGTGAGGACAGGGTCAGGATCTCCCTGTGTGAGGACAGGGTCAGTATCTCCCTCTGTGAGGACAGGACAGGATCTCCCTGTGTGGGGACAGGTCAGGATCTCCCTGTGTGGGGACAGGGTCAGGAACTCCCTGTGTGGGGACAGGGTCAGGATGTCCCTGTGTGAGGACAGGGTCAGGATGTCCCTGTGTGAGGACAGGGTCAGGATCTCACTGTGTGGGGACAGGGTCAGGATGTCCCTGTGTGAGGACAGGGTCAGGATGTCCCTGTGTGAGGACAGGGTCAGGATCTCCCTGTGTGGGGACAGGGTCAGGATGTCCCTGTGTGAGGACAGGGTCAGGATGTCCCTGTGTGAGGACAGGGTCAGGATCTCACTGTGTGAGGACAGGGTCAGGATCTCCCTGAGTGAGGACAGGGTCAGGATCTCCCTGTGTGGGGACAGGGTCAGGATCTCCCTGTGTGGGGACAGGGTCAGGATCTCCCTGTGTGGGGACAGGTCAGGATCTCTGTGTGTGGGGACAGGTCAGGATCTCCCTGTGTGAGGACAGGGTCAGGATCTCCCTGTGTGAGGACAGGGTCAGGATCTCCCTGTGTGGGGACAGGTCAGGATCTCCCTGTGTGGGGACAGGTCAGGATCTCTGTGTGTGGGGACAGGTCAGGATCTCCTGTGTGAGGACAGGGTCAGGATCTCCCTGTGTTGGGACAGGGTCAGGATCTCCCTGTGTGAGGACAGGGTCAGGATCTCCCTGTGTGGGGACAGGTCAGGATCTCTGTGTGTGGGGACAGGGTCAGGATCTCCCTGTGTGAAGCGGGTCAGGATCTCCCTGTGTGAGGAAAGGTCAGGATCTCCCTGTGTGAGGACAGGGTCAGGATCTCCCTGTGTGAGGACAGGTCAGGATCTCCCAGTGTGGGGACAGGGTCAGGATCTCCCTGTGTGGGGACAGGTCAGGATCTCCCAGTGTGGGGACAGGGTCAGGATCTCCCTGTGTGGGGACAGGTCAGGATCTCCCTGTGTGGGGACAGGTCAGGATCTCCCTGTGTGGGGACAGGTTCAGGATCTCCCTGTGAGGGGACAAGGTCAGGATCTCCCTGTGTGGGGCAGGTCAGGATCTCCCTGTGTGGGGACCGGGTCAGGATGTCCCTGTGTGGGGACAGGTCAGGATCTCCCGGTGTGAGGACAGGTCAGGATCTCCCTGTGTGGGGACAGGTTCAGGATCTCCCTGTGTGAGGACAGGGTCAGGATCTCCCTGTGTGAGGACAGGGTCAGTATCTCCCTGTGTGAGGACAGGACAGGATCTCCCTGTGTGGGGACAGGGTCAGGATCTCCCTGTGTGGGGACAGGGTCAGGATCTCCCTGTGTGGGGACAGGTCAGGATCTCCCTGTGTGAGGACAGAGTCAGGATCTCCCTGTGTGGGGACAGGTCAGGATCTCTGTGTGTGGGGACAGGTCAGGATCTCCCTTTGTGAGGACAGGGTCAGGATCTCCCTGTGTGGGGACAGGTCAGGATCTCCCTGTGTGAGGACAGAGTCAGGATCTCCCTCTGTGAGGACAGGTCAGGATCTCCCTGTGTGGGGACAGGTTCAGGATCTCCCTGTGTGAGGACAGAGTCAGGATCTCCCTGTGTGGGGACAGGTCAGGATCTCTGTGTGTGGGGACAGGTCAGGATCTCCCTCTGTGAGGACAGGTCAGGATCTCCCTGTGTGGGGACAGGTCAGGATCTCCCTGTGTGAGGACAGAGTCAGGATCTCCCTCTGTGAGGACAGGTCAGGATCTCCCTGTGTGGGGACAGGTAAGGATCTCCCTGTGTGAGGACAGGTCAGGATCTCCCTGTGTGGGGACAGGTCAGGATCTCCCTGTGTGAGGACAGGGTCAGGATCTCCCTGTGTGAGGACAGGGTCAGGATCTCCCTGTGTGAGGACAGGGTCAGGATCTCACTGTGTGGGGACAGGTCAGGATCTCCCTGTGTGAGGACAGGTCAGGATCTCCCTGTGTGAGGACAGGGTCAGGATCTCCCTGTGTGAGGACAGGGTCAGGATGTCCCTGTGTGAGGACGGGTCAGGATCTCACTGTGTGGGGACAGGTTCAGGATGTCCCTGTGTTGGGCAGGTCAGGATCTCACTTTGTGGTGACAGGGTCAGGAGCCCCCTGGGCGAGCACAGGTCATGATGCCGTGCCACCCAGGCCTCCCTTGCAGTCAGCCTGTCTCTCCACCATCGGGAGTGGATGGACGTTGTTGCTGTGCTATCAACACTGCCCACTGTTAGTAACTGGCCCAGTGTGACCAGAGCTGGGGACGGACACTTGCATGGAATTGAAGCGTACAGCGGCTGACCCAGCTGGCCAGTGTTCCGGTGGCCTCTTGCTGAAGACCTGGACGTCTGTGGATGCTTAGCGGAGGCCAACCCGGGCGCCTGGGTCTTGAAGCTCGTGGACGCAGCACCTGAGCAGTTGGTGAGGGCTCTCCGTCTGCAGGCTGAGCGGAGCCGAAGCCAGCCTCCCCCAGACCTGGCTGCTCTCTGGGAAGGTGCCGAGGAGGCAGATGACAAGGGCTGGGGTCTGGTGTCCCTTTGTCACCGGAGGCACTTATTCAAGGAAGGAATGAACACTTTGCTGATTTCTCCTGAAATTAATTTTTCCCAAATAAAAAGAGTTTATCAATCACCTCTGCTCACTGTCGTGAGTGAGCGAGGACCGCAGGCAGAGGTCAGCGTGAGGCTTGCAGCTCAGCTGGACTCAGCAGGCCCCTGGACTGCCGAGACCCTCTGGAGCACCAGGTTCCTGCTCTGGTGACCTTCCTCCTCAATCGTCCAGTGGCCCTGGCTGCCCGCCTTGAACCTGACAGATCCCGACATGAGACGGAATCTCATGCAGCGTGACAAGGGAAATCACTCCTGGGGCTGAGCCCCTAAGCACCGGCTCGGCCTGACCGTCTGGGGGACCGGGGCAGCCTGTGTGCTGATTCTGATCACAGAGCTGACGTCCCCGGAAACCTGCTGTGGGGGCGATGCAGGACCTCTGGGAGATCCGGGGGGCCGTGCAGTTCGCCACAGGCCCGTTTCCACACATTTTCAAGCGTTTCCATCACCCCCACCCAAGGGCTGCCTCAGTGTCACTGGGTCCTCCCAGCCACTTAGTTAATCCTGCTCCCTCTCCGCCCGGGCCACTGCTGACCCTCCCTGACTTGAGCACTTTGCACAGTGGACACACCGAGCAGTCTTCCCAGACTCTGTTCTTTGAATCCAGCGTGGGTCCCCGCACCACCTATGCCACGGCTGGCTGGCGTGGGGTCCTGCCTGCCACGGTCTCGCTGTGCACAGACGCCACGTTTTGCTTGTCCACTCCCTGCCGGGGCCCAGACACCCTTTCCCACAGGCCTGTCACCCAGTGCCCAGCGGCACAGGGGAGGCTCCCGTTCCCAGGGCCTGGCCAGCGCCTCTTGGGTGGGTGTCTGGGGCGTGGAATGTCATCCTGCAGGGGCTTCCATCTGCACTGACCCTGGTGACCCTGGTACTGAGTGTCTTTTCATGCCTGGCAGGCGTTTGATACCTTCTGGGCCAAACAGCTGGCCTCTCTTGGACCGCTCCATCTTTTTTTTTTTTCCTGTTAAACAAAAGCTTTATTAACACAAGAAACGAGAAAGCACTGACAAATGTGAACATCCAAGTCATAGCAAACGGGTGGCAGTTCCACACCCAGGTTGACAGAAAGGGACTGCAGCGGGATCCGATGCCCACGGTGACGAAGGCATCCCCACAGGTGCGGGGGCCGAGCTGCACAGCCTCTCAAGTGTCCCTCCTCGTCCAGGACCAGGAGAGGCCCTCCCCTCGGGGGTTGAGCGGCCGTATGCTCCTCGGGAGGTCAGAACGCTCAGGAGCTGAAGGATGGAGGGAAGAGGGCTTCCACCTCTGGAGAGTCTCCTCGGAGGCAGGACCAGAGCTTTGGCTTCAGCGGTCTCTCCCTCCTCTTTTGCAGGAAGGTCGGCTGTTTTTGTGGCGGGGTGCATCGGTCCTCACTGACTTTCTGTAGCTCTGTTGACAGTCCCCAAAGCCTTTCTGACAGTTTTAGGCTCGGCTGGTGCAGCATCAAAGGTTTTGCCAACAAGTGGAGTTGGGACCGGAGACCTCCCGTCTGAGGCTCTAAGTAGCCCGGCTTGTCTCCCAGGCCCAGGCCCCCGTCCAGCACCTCCCAGGAGCCACACGGGTACCAGGTTCTCCATTTTCCTTATCCACCGAGATCAGAGCAGCCCCTCTGGGTGGCTCTCGGGATGCGACGTGCGTGTGGGAAAGCGGGACCCACTCCGCCTCCATCTTTCGTGAGCTTTCCAAAAGCTCTTGGTGCATCATGATCAACCTTTCGTTGATGCACCGTTCCTAGCAGTTCCTCTTACTTCCTGGGATGTCTTGGGATGTGCAAGTCCTGTCCCAGATGGTGTCCATCACCCTTTCTGTTCTTCATGACCTTCTTCTGTGGTGTCAGGGTGAGAACTTTGCCTTACAAAGGCCCAAAGCCTCTCCTCTGTTCTCTTCTCAGTCTGACAGTTTGAGTTTATGACCCTCGTTGGGTGGACTTTCCTGCACTGTGTGAGGTCAGGCCTAGATTCTCTTATTTCTGATGAGTGGCCCACGTCCAGTACCACTTGCTGAAAGGCCATCTCTGCTCTAGTGATCTGCCTCTGCACCTTAGTTGACAGCAAGTGGGCGTCGCGGTAGGGGTCAGACCTGGGCGTCGCGGTAGGAGTTCAGACCTGGGCCCTAGCACATTTCCCTGACTCCTGCGCCCCAAGGGAGCTTTAGAATCGGGAAATGTCCTTCTTTTTCCAAAACTGTCCTGCTATTGGAGCTCTTTATATCTCAGTCCACGGCGAACGGAGCATCTTTCCTAATGTCCTTGTGACCCTTCGTCACTAGCCGAGGAAATGCACTCGGTTGGGAAGCGCTGGTCCTGGATCCAGGAACCCTGCTGGAGATGTGGGCTGGGCCGTTTCTGGGCTCCCTGGGCTTCCTCCATTCCCCTGGGGTGAGGCCTCTTGTCCTTCTCCTGTCTGGACGCCTCATCTGGTGTCCTTGCCTCATTTGCTGCACCCAAATGCTGAGCAGGGATGGGGAGGTGACCGTGCCTTCGCCCTGTCCTAGGTGGAGTCCCAGCCCTCCCACCAGATGCGCTGTCTGTGGCTGGATTTTTGCGGAGGGCTTTCAGAAAGGCAGCCGTTCCTTGTCCTCCTGGTGGGAGAGAATTCCCGCAGGACGGGTGTTGGATGGTGCCAAGGGGTTTCCTGTGAACTTGGAGAGGACTTGGCTTCTCCCTATTCTGCAGACTTTGTTAATTGATGTCAGACTTTCCGTCAACATCGCACTCCTCAGGGCCACCGGTCAGGGGCACGGTCCCCTGCGTCGCTGGCTCCCGAGAGCTGGTGCTGGAGGAGGGTCCGGCAGAACCTTGGCCTTCAGCTTTCTGGTGATGTCTCTGCTCCGACTGTGAATAAGACGGGCCCCCGAGGGAGCTGCCTGTCCTCCGTGTCCTGTGGGAGTTGTGAGAGAGGAGACATTTCTTTGTTAAATCTCTGATCGGATTCACCAGACAAGCCATCTGGGTCTGAGCTTTCTGTGGAAAGAATCATAATTACGAAATCAAGTTTTTGTACTTTTACTAATGTATTCGGGATGAGCGTATTTTAACTTTCTTTTTTGGCAATTTCCTTCCATTTAAAATACGGGTGTTACTGGTTTTTATAATGGATTCTGAACATACAATAAATAAGTCAAGAATCACAAGCACCCTCCACTGCAGCCGACGTGCATTCTATTCGTTTCTAGTATTTTCTTGAGATCTATCGTTGTTTTCATAAACATGAAAACCAGGAAGGAGATGATATCAGCAGAGTCCCCACCTCCAGGTGCGGGGAGGGGCGGAGGAGCAGGGCAGGGTTGCTGACAGCATGGCCGTGCCCAGGGAGCGTGCCCGGCTGCCCGTGGAGGGACACCGAGCAGTCGGAGCGAAGCCAGCAGCAGGGCAACGATCCCGAAAGCCAGGGACCCTAGAGGAAAGGTCTTGCCCGCGTGGCCGATGGCCAGATGCGCAGCGGCGTGCGAGCTGGGGACGAGGTGGAAGGCAGGCTGCCATCTTCTAGGTTCTTGAAGGGTTTGTAGAGGGGAGTCTGCCTAAGGGAGGGGCTGCCTCCAGTGTGTGGCTGGATCCTGCTCAAAGTCGGAGAGCGGCAGACTGGCGGTGGTGGGCAGATGCCCAGCTGAGGACGGTCAGTCTTTCTGGGCCTGGAAATAGCAGCTCTTTATTCTCCTGGTCCCCAGCTCAGGAGCCCCCACCTGACACCGAAACCAGAGGTAAATCATCACTAACAAAGCTGGGAGGTCCCGGTCCCCAGGGGCTCACTCCCCTGGGACTTGTTTACAGACCGAGTCCCTCTGCACCATCAAACCCACAAAACAGGAGCCTGGTGCTGACAGTCAAGGGACCAAGGAGCCAGCAGAACGAGGCCCACAGACACGGAGAGCCAGTGCTACGGGGACAGACAAGGACGTTAAACCCCTACCCTCATGACCACGGGAGACAGAGGGGAAAGTAGGAAAATACAGAGAAACGTAAGAGAGAGATGTGACAGTTTTTCCCTAAACCACGCCAAGCCCGGAGGCAGAGTGGTGAAGAGTGTCGGGGTCAAGGTCAGAGAAACCCCTTCCGTGGCCTGTTCCTGCAGGGGACCCCGGGCGCTCCTCCTCCTCTGGCTGCAATGCAGGCAGGTGCCTCAGGCCTGGCAGGTCTGCCGTCCCCTCCATCTGCGTCCGCCCCGGAACCACCTTCTGTCCTTCCCCTGGCCGGTGCTCCCTGGGCCTCTGCTTTGCTGACTTGCCTTCCCACAGAACTGGACTCTACTTCAGAGCATTTTCATCTACTTTCCACCACGCCCGGCTGCTGCCCTCCCAGGTACCTGAGAAGCCACCTGCAGTTCATGTTCTACCAGGAGCAAGGGGTTGGCCACTTCTGATGGCAGAAGGGGGGGGCATATGGCTGCTGTGACTGCTGCAGGCAGGGCCAGATGCCACCTTCCGGAAGAGCTGGCCGTCAGCTGTGTGGCTGTGAAAGTCCAGGGTGTCCAGGACAGCAGCGTGGGCAGCACAGGACTGCTGGCCCTGGGCCTCAGCCTGACGTGCTGTGTGAACCAGCTGGGCAGCCAGGGCTCCTGCAATGCAGTCCTGTCCCCGTCCGTGCTGCTGTTCGCGCCCGAGGGGTTCTCTGACCTGGGGGGACACCTCACATCCCAACCACAACGCCCCCCCCTGGCCCCCCAAAGCTCATCACCATCTCACAAAGCAAAACACATCAGTCCATCCCAAGGGTCCCCAAAGGCTCAATGGTTCAAGAGTCGCCCAAAGTTCAGATCCAAAGTCGTCCCTGAAGCTCAAGGTGATCTCGCGAGGTGAGCTCCTGTAAGATCATAAGCAACTTATAAGTGCCCCATATCATGGTATGGAGTGACATTTCCATCCAGAAACACAGGGGCATAGAAAAAAGGGAGGGGACCAAAGCAAGACTGAGACCCAGCTGGGCAACAGGTCCTGCGGCTGCACGCCCGGCGTCTGGGCCTCGTGGGCTGTGATATTCCCTCCAAAGGGCTGGCAGCTCTGCCCCCCGTGGCCCTGTGGGTGGCAGCCCAAGTGGCCTTCCTGCTGGCTTGTCTCTGCTAGGACCATGCCCCATGTCACTGGCACGTCTTAATCTCGGGGGTCCCCCCTGCAGCCGTGTCTTCCTCCTCACATGGCCACACCTGGACTTCTCTGGGGCTGGGCACAGGAACTCCGACGCTCTGCACTCTGCAGGCCTCCCAGGCCTCCTCCCTCTAACTCCAGCCTCCTGCATTCCTGCAGAACAGCCCGTGGTTGACGCCCAGGTCTCCGTCATCTGGAGCAGCCCCCAAGCCTCCAGAGCCCTGGCTGCATCAGCCTCAGAGCCCCTGGGGCAGGAAGGGAGACCCGCTGGTCTCTTCTCAGAAGGATCTTTACTTCTACTCCCTTGAGTCTGAGATGGGTGTGGACGTGCCAGCTCCTGAGAGGCCCGGCCTTCTTTCTCATCTCCTCTGGGCAGGTCCTTAGCACACCTTTAGTGGCCTCCCGCCTTGAACAGTGGCAACTCCCCTAGCCCCAGTTTTACCCCTACCTTTCAAGTGTAAGGTCTTCAATTCTTTCTGCTCCTGAGTATCACAATAAACTTGGCTAAAAGTCCCCAGCAATATCCATGCCTCCGCCTGAATGCTATGCTGCCTAGAAATTTCTTCCACCACATTAAGAAGTCCATCGCTTTTAAAATCAACCTCACAAAGTCTCAGGACCTGGGGAAGTGCAGACAACTTCCCAGCCAGCCTGACACAAATGACCCCTAGTCCCATCACCAGTCGTGCCCTCCTCCTCCTTCAGCCCTCTTGAGCCCTGTCTGCACTGTCCACTGTCCTGTTGCACCTGGTCTTCTGAGCTCCCCGAGTCAGCCGTGAAGATCTGCTTACAACAACCCGAAGCACTTCCAGCGGCACTGCTCCCATCTCAAAACCCCTCCCCCAACTCCAAAAGCTTCTGAACCACACGGTCAGGTCAGCCACAGCAACGGTCCACCTCTGCTACCAGTTTCTGTGTCAGTCAGCTAAAAGACCTGACCAGAACAACTTTAGAGAAGGAGAGTTTACTTGAGGGCTCTCGACTTCAGCCATCCACAGACAGCAGGCCGTGCTGGTCAGGACTTGAGCTGAGGCAGGACATTATGGCAGAAGAGTGTGGTGGAGGGAAGCTGCTCACATGATGACCAGAAAGCAGAGAGAAAGAGAGAGGTCTCCATTTGCCAAATACAAACAGATACCCCAGAGCCAGGCCCTAATACGCCCACCTCCTCCAGCCACACCCGCCTCAGCCACCACCCACTAATCCAATGCGGGGATTGATGGGTCAAGGCTCTCAGCCCCTCCTTTCCCCTCCAACCCTCCTGCATTGCCTCACACGTGAGCTTTTGGGGATGCCTCACTCCAAACCATCAGAGACACAGAGCTCTGGGACCCCACTGCTTGAATCACTCACTGGCAACTCACATGAAAAGCATCAGGTGCAGGACAGGCTGAGTAAGCTGTCTGCAGGGCAGGCCAAACTAGGTTAGCTGCAGGGCGACCTGGCCACTCAACCCTGTCTGCTCGTTATCACCTGTTTGCTTCAAGCCCAAACGCCCAAGTCCCTGCTCAAGGCTGAACCCTCAACCCCCTTGTGTGCCAACAAGGCAGCTTGCCAACCCAGAGAAACCCATTAGATATGGGCTATAAAATCTCCCTCCTGCCGGGCCCCTCTCTCTTGCTCTCTCTCTCTCTCTTGCTCTCTCTCTCTCTCTCTCTCTCTCTCTCTCTCTCTCTCTCTCTCTCTCTCTTCTCCTCTGTTGCACTGCTGCAATAAAAATCTCTCGGTCGCATGGAGTGTTGCGGTCACTTTCCTTTCAAAAAGGCCCTGTGCATTTTTCAGGACATCTAGCTCAAAAGCAGCTGGTAATGAGGTGAAAATATAAACATGGAACTTTGCTGGAGGCCAAGGCCATGGGTATAGCCTCCACATCTGGTTCTTTGAAATCAGTGGGCAGCCAGGTCCAGTTGTGGCTTTGCTACTAAGCCAGTTATTTTAGTCGACCGTCTGGATCTCTGGGAACCTCGGTTTCTTCTTCTATAGAGAGCAGGGCCTACTCCCTTAGGTGCTTCCAGTGCCTTCTAGTCGAATACCAACTGCAGTGCGGCTCCGGGGCATTGCAGGGCCCAGTGGACAGCAGGCTTTGTTAGGATCATTAGGTGGAATCACACAAGCCCAGCTCCTGACCAGGGAGGGCCCAGCTTGGTGCTGGGGATGAAATCTGGTTCCCTGGCTGTGCTTACGGTAGGGCTGGCGGTGGAGGGTCCAGGGCAGGGGAGGGTGCCTGGGGCTGGTGGTGTGGTCACAGCTCCCCGCTCTGGGCAGGGCCGACTCCAGCCCCCTCCGAGCCCGGCCTGCAGTGCGCTGCTGTGGCCATGCCCCTTCCCATAGCCCCAGGGGTCCCCTCCTCTGTCGGCCTGCTGCCGGCTCCTCTTCCCCATCCTGTCTGGGCCTTGGCCTTCCTCTGGTCCCCTCCTGTCACCCAGATTCCTGTCTGCACAGGCCCCCGCCCCCAGCTCCCTGGGTGTATTCCCAGCCACCCCTGGTTTTCCTCCCCAGATGCAGGGTCCAGTGCCAGGATGCCCCGCTGCGGCTACGGGGTCTCAGCTCACTGGGTCAGAGCCGTGGACTTGGGCCTCTGCCAGACCTGGCCCTCATGCCCTGCCCGTGCTGGCAGGCTCCTCGGGCTCCGCCCTGGCGCCCCTGCCCCTCACTGCCCACCAGGGATCCATCGCCCCGTGGCCCCAGTGTGGGGCACCTATAAGCACTTGCATATGGGACAGGACAGGTGACAGGACGGGTGACAGGACGGGTGACAGGACTGGTGACAGGACGGGTGAGAGGACGGGTGAGAGGACTGGTGAGAGGACGGGTGAGAGGACGGGTGAGAGGACGGGTGAGAGGACGGGTGACAGGACTGGTGACAGGACTGGTGGCAGGACTGGTGAGAGGACGGGTGAGAGGACGGGTGAGAGGACGGGTGAGAGGACGGGTGAGAGGACGGGAGACAGGGCGGGTGAGAGGACGGGTGACAGGACGGGTGAGAGGACGGGTGAGAGGACGGGTGAGAGGACGGGTGAGAGGACGGGTGAGAGGACGGGTGACAGGACGGGTGAGAGGACGGGTGAGAGGACGGGTGAGAGGACGGGTGAGAGGACGGGTGACAGGACGGGTGAGAGGACGGGTGACAGGACGGGTGAGAGGACGGGTGAGAGGACGGGTGAGAGGACGGGTGAGAGGACGGGTGACAGGACGGGTGAGAGGACGGGTGACAGGACGGGTGAGAGGACGGGTGAGAGGACGGGTGAGAGGACGGGTGAGAGGACGGGTGACAGGGCGGGTGACAGGACGGGTGACAGGACGGGTGAGAGGACGGGTGACAGGACGGGTGAGAGGACGGGTGACAGGACGGGTGACAGGACGGGTGACAGGACGGGTGAGAGGACGGGTGACAGGGCGGGTGAGAGGACGGGTGAGAGGACGGGTGAGAGGACGGGTGAGAGGACGGGTGACAGGACGGGTGACAGGACGGGTGAGAGGACGGGTGAGAGGACGGGTGACAGGACGGGTGACAGGACGGGTGAGAGGACGGGTGAGAGGACGGGTGACAGGACGGGTGAGAGGACGGGTGAGAGGACGGGTGACAGGGCGGGTGAGAGGACGGGTGACAGGACGGGTGAGAGGGCGGGTGAGAGGACGGGTGACAGGACGGGTGAGAGGACGGGTGACAGGACGGGTGAGAGGACGGGTGAGAGGACGGGTGAGAGGACGGGTGAGAGGACGGGTGACAGGACGGGTGAGAGGACGGGTGACAGGACGGGTGAGAGGACGGGTGAGAGGACGGGTGAGAGGACGGGTGAGAGGACGGGTGAGAGGACGGGTGAGAGGACGGGTGAGAGGACGGGTGACAGGACGGGTGAGAGGACGGGTGAGAGGACGGGTGAGAGGACGGGTGACAGGACGGGTGAGAGGACGGGTGAGAGGACGGGTGAGAGGACGGGTGACAGGACGGGTGAGAGGACGGGTGACAGGGTGGGTGAGAGGACGGGTGAGAGGACGGGTGACAGGACGGGTGACAGGACGGGTGAGAGGACGGGTGACAGGGTGGGTGAGAGGACGGGTGAGAGGACGGGTGAGAGGACGGGTGAGAGGACGGGTGACAGGACGGGTGAGAGGACGGGTGACAGGACGGGTGAGAGGACGGGTGAGAGGACGGGTGAGAGGACGGGTGAGAGGACGGGTGAGAGGACGGGTGACAGGGCGGGTGACAGGACGGGTGAGAGGACGGGTGAGAGGACGGGAGACAGGACGGGTGAGAGGACGGGTGAGAGGACGGGAGACAGGGTGGGTGAGAGGACGGGTGACAGGACGGGTGAGAGGACGGGTGACAGGACGGGTGAGAGGACGGGTGAGAGGACGGGTGACAGGACGGGGTGAGAGGACGGGTGAGAGGACGGGTGACAGGACTGGTGAGAGGACGGGTGAGAGGACGGGTGAGAGGACGGGTGACAGGACTGGTGAGAGGACGGGTGAGAGGACGGGTGAGAGGACGGGTGAGAGGACGGGTGAGAGGACGGGTGAGAGGACGGGTGAGAGGACGGGTGACAGGGTGGGTGAGAGGACGGGTGAGAGGACGGGTGACAGGACGGGTGAGAGGACGGGTGACAGGACGGGTGAGAGGACGGGTGAGAGGACGGGTGAGAGGACGGGTGACAGGACGGGTGAGAGGACGGGTGACAGGACTGGTGAGAGGACGGGTGAGAGGACGGGTTAGAGGACGGGTGAGAGGACGGGTGACAGGACGGGTGAGAGGACGGGTGACAGGACGGGTGAGAGGACGGGTGAGAGGACGGGTGAGAGGACGGGTTAGAGGACGGGTGAGAGGACGGGTGACAGGACGGGTGAGAGGACGGGTGAGAGGACGGGTGACAGGACGGGTGACAGGACGGGTGACAGGACGGGTGCGAGGAGAGGTGACAGGACTGGTGACAGGGTGGGTGACATGTGGGTTCATGGCAGAATGTGGTGTGGTGATTACACAGCAATGACATGATCGTGCTCCACAGTCACAGGCCCTGGGTGACCTGTCCTGGTGCTCTGGTGTCCACTGGGACCGAAGCACCCTCTGGAGCATACTGCCTGCTACGGCGGTGGCCCTGCCAGCAGTGGCTCCCCACAGAGATGCGCAGCACCTGGCCAAGGTGCACAGCCAGGCCCCTCCCTGATCCGGCCAGCCCCTTGGCTCCCCTCCCTGACGCCTGCGTCCCCGACAGGACAGGTCAGGGCCCTTCCCACCACGGGACCCCTCTCCCGCACCCCGTGCCCGGTGCACCTACCCTGGCCTGAGCCCTCCTCACCTCCCAGCACATGGGTCGGTTCCTGGCCTCCCCAGGTGTCCCCCTTCCTGGCCTCACCTGTGGTAGACGAGGGAGGCTGAGCCTCTGCACGGCCCCGGCAGTGTTCTACTCTGCCTGCGCGGGGCGGGTGAGAGTGTGGACAGCTGTGAGGAGCGGAGGCCCCGTGCTGGGCACAGGGTGGCCTGGGTCCTCGCTGCCCAGGAAGAAGTCCACAGGCTGTCCATGGGACAGGGGGCTCCACTCCAGGGTCCCCCAGCAGAGCACATGCAAAGCTCAACCAAAGGACCCATGGCCCCCGTCTCGGCCAGGAGCCTCACTGTTTCAGTGGTCACTTCCCAGGATAGGGAAGAATGGTCTGAGCCACGCCAGTGTCACCTCCCACCTCTTCCAGGGATGGGCAGCTGGCTGAGGCTGTGATTCCCGGCAGCACCACCAGGTGGCGTGGGGCCCACAGTCCTACCCAGCTGGGGCTGAGCCTGGGAGCCCGGCAGGGGCCCTTTTCCCAGTTGGCCTCCTCCCTGGTGGTGCCCAGCTCCGTACCGCCCCCGCCCCCAGCACGTGCAGGGACTTCGGAAGTCTCTGATGAAGTTCCACAGGGACCAGCGGGTCACGGTGGCAAGTCCTGCCCGGAGCCGAGGCAGCCGTCCCCCATCTGTGGCCCCCGGCGGTGTTGATGGAGGCAGGTGGGTCAGGGTCAGCAGAGCCCAGTCTCAGAGGGGCCCAACCCAAGGAGGGAACAGCGAGGGGTGGGGCCTCTCCATCCCTCCCCAAGTGACCTGGACATTTTAGAGACAGATGGCAAAGCAGGGCTCCTAACAGCCCCGTGTAGAAGACCTTCCAGGCACCTGTGCCCTGCGGTGGGCTTTGGCCACACCCTGCTCAGCCGCAGCCTCTGCCCGGCCCTGACTGGCATTAGTTGCCTGGGGAGCCCACAGGAGCCTCGTGGTGCCTACCAGCAGGACCCAGGCACTGCCCAGCCACAGGGAAGGGTGCAGGCGCTGCCTGGCCCTCAGCTCTACCCGTCCACTCTGCCCCGGCTTCCTGCCCAACCCGGTCTCAGCTCCTGCTGGGTCCCAGAGCTCAACGTGGACTGGAGCCTGGGTGTCTCCATGGTTTCAGCTCCAAGGACGGCTCTGTCTCTCAGTCTAGTCAGGCCAGGCTCCTGGGGACTGTCCCAGCTCTGTAGTCTCAATGGGACAGGAGGTCATCCAGTGACACAGAGGTGGGCCGGGAGCTCCCCACCTGCTCTGCTTGGGTCTGGGAGGCGACCAGCCAGTCCTTGGCACAGGGGCCTCGGCAGGAGGTGGGAAGGTCCAGGGAGTGGGCGGTCAGGGCTGGGAAACCATGGACAGAGAACTGAGGCCAACCTGAGCTGCCGGGGGCTGCCCTGGGGCCTGACAATGGCCCCATGCCTCTCCCAGAGGGCCTCACACCCAGGGCTGAGGGGCCGGGACCCTTTTAAGCCCCCAGGCTCCCCTGGAGACCCACGGTCAGGAGATGGCCTCCCATGAGCTGTGACCCTCACTTGGTCACTCTGATGTCCTGGCAGGGGCCTCCCAGTGGGGACAGAAGGGCCATCCTTGGGAGTGGCCCTGGGTCTGTGAGCTGCGGGCCAGAGGTCCAGAGGAGGTGGGAACCTCCTGCCCGCCCTGAGCAACTGAGCTCCAGGCAGCCCCCGCCCTGAGCCCCCAGGGTCAGGCCAACCTCAAGGGGAGCTCAGTCTGTGACCCGGAGCTGGACGGCACCGCCTCCCTCAGGAGCACACCCGCCCCCCACAAGGAACAGCGCTCTCAGGACGCAGGAAACGTGGACCCTGAACCGGGGACTGGGAGCAAAGCACGGTCCTGGAGGTGCGTTCGCGGAGGGAGGCCAGGACTCCAGGCACCCCACTGAGACCCAGCCCCCCCTCAGGCTGCCCGCATGCACGCCGTCCTGACAGCCTGGGGCACAGAGGAGCCCGGATCTCCCGGGACACAGCTGGTGAGGTTGCCAGGCTGCAGGCTGCCCCGAGCCCGAGGGTGACAGCTGCTGGGTGTCCAGGCTCTCAGGAAGGGATGCCACAGTGAGCGCCTTCCGCAGGCTCATGTCCTGGGGACTGCCTGGGGGTGTACCCGGGCTGGCACAGCCACGCAAGGTTCTGGGCACCCTGCGACAGGTGTCTTGCGGGGACACTGCCCTGCAAACCACTGGACATGGCTGCTGCTGAGTGGGGCTCTGAGCAGGGTGTCACATCACGTCTCATAGCAAGGATTGTCCCTGACTCCACTTGATTGACACAAACACGAGTCCTGCTGTGCGGCTCCTGCTGGTCTTGGTGGACGTCACTCACTCAGACCCCGTCATTAAGTCCCTGAGACACATTTGTGCTTTATGGTCACATCTGCCCATGCTCTCCTCATCGATTCCTCATTTCTGTGGAAAATCTCAAGCACACGTGGAAGAAGACAGCAGTATCATGAAGCCCCAGTGTCACCTGGCCACGAGTCACCAGCTGTGGCCCATCTGTCCCACCCACCTTGCCCCCAGCCCTCTTGCCTGACTGGACCACTCGAGGCGTGACCCAGCCGCCTGCCTCGGCTCTGGACTTGCTTTGACCAGTGCCCACTCTGTCGGCCACGTCCTCTGCTCCTTTCAAACCTGCCGGGATTCGGTCCTGCGGTGGAGAGAAGGGCAGTGTGCCTGCAGCCTGCTTTCAGAACATGCGTGTGGCTCTGCGTCACATTTGGACGTGCTGGGATTCATGCCGACACTTGGTGTGAAGTATCAGTGTCCCCTTTCTCCCCCACGGTCCCCCAGCGTACCTTCTGTCTGCACCCCGGACCTCTCTGGTCCTGCTGCAGGTGGGGCTGAGTGGCAGGTGCCAGCAGGTGGCTGAGGCATAGAGGGCTTTCAGGGTCCAGAGTCCCACCCAGAGCACAGGCTGTTTGCAGCTGGGAACGTGCCCTGGGTTTGGAGGGGTGGTGTTTTACTGAGTCTCTACCTGAAGCTCGGAGCTGGTAGCTGTTAGGACCTGGGTTCAGTTACCTGCTTCGGCTTCTTTGCTGACACTAGGGGAGCTGCCACTGTTGGGCAGTGAGAGAGCTGGAGGGTGGGAGGGGACAGGAGTGGGGGTAGCAGAGGCAGAGGGAGGAGGCAGGAGGAGGGCACTCGGGCCTGTGGTGGCTCCTCCTTTGGATATCTGCCTGGGCTGTCTGGACGGGTGTACCCCCTCAATTACCAGCTGGTGGATGGACAGAGCTGCTCCTGTGTGGCCAGCAGGGCTCCTACTGCAGGAGAGACTGCTCCCGGACATTCTGCTGGGGTACCGTGGGACCAGATGAACTCACATGGTGGGAACCTGTCTTCCCCAAAGTGGCCGTATCTGCGATAGCTTCATCATGGGGGACGGACCACACACAGACCTGGGGTCACCCGGCCGCAGCCCGGGGCTGGTGTCCTCTAACCCTCTCCCATCTTTTCATGAGACCCAAGGGGCCTCTGAGGGCTGGCTGGCCAGAGCGTCGCCTTTCGGAGGACCAGCCTCCGGACCACCAGGTCAACGGGGCTAGAGGTGGAGCCCAGGCTCACGGGACAGGCTGACTGATGCCCTTGCTCTCTGGGGACAGGCGGGAGTGACATTCTAGAAGGTGAGACAGACAGACAAGCAGGCAGCCTGGCTGGCCTCTGCAGAGCTGGGTCCAGCTGAGTGACTGGTCTGCAGGCTACAGCAGGGTCCTGGGGTCTTGGGGTCACTGCTCAGAGTCAAGGGTGTCAGTGGCAGGGCCAGGCAGGGGTCGCAGGGCCAAAGCACAGAGAGGGCATGTGGCCAGGGGAACTATGATACATCTTGAAGGCAGAGCTGGCAGATGAGATGCACAAGCCTGAAAACATGCCCGTGGCCCTCCTGCTGTTGGTGCCACGGGACAGCTGCCCGGGAGAGGGCAGTCTCCCCCAGCCATGAGGGGTGACGGATGTCACTCTCAAGTCTGGTGACACAGACAGTAGTCTGGATCACGTGCTGTGGCCACGCTGTGCCGAGCTGGGCGGTGGCCTGTGGGATGCCCGCTTGGCGAGGAAAGAGAACCTGCTGCAACCATGGGGCTGCACGAGGGGCCTTCCCCCACCAGAGGACCGGCCGGCCACTCAGACCCCAGAAACACCCAGCATCTGCTGCTGGAAGCCCTGGAGTTGGGGTAGTTTGTCACACAGAAGGGGTGGCTGGCCCTCCACGGCCATGTGAGCTGAAAACCCAAACAGCAAAGAACACTCGCCAGACGGGCCAGAGTCTCAGGCCTCGTGGTGGTCAGTGTGACCCACAGGGACAACTCCAGGGACAACCCACCCACGTGGTAGGAGTGGGGAGGGGCCTGGTCACATGGAGGGCAGCCTTGCTGGGCACAGGGGTGCCGTGGTGCGGAGGAAGGCCGAGCACCTGGCGGGCATCCTGAGCATAGGCCAGCAGCCTCACGAGCTGCAGACAGGCACCACGGCGCCACCCCACGGCGGGGCTTTAGAAAACACACCAGGCTTTGCTTTCATGGGGAGCAGTGTGCCAAAGTGCAAGACCAGAGGTGGACTCGCCCTTCCCCAGGCAGGGGGCCTGGGAGGGGCTGGGCGTGGGGCCCCGTGCCAGCCCTCGGGTCTTATTGGCGTTCTTTCGACGTGGCAGAAACAGCCCATGACTTTAGAGGAGGGCTGGCCCAGCATGAGCCAGGCCCTGGGTTCCATCCCACCCAGAACGGGTCAGGAGGGGACGGCGTCTGAAGCTGAGTGCCTGAGCGGGACTCAGGGCTCTCTCCCCTCAGCCTGTTCTGGACACAGAGGTCGCCAGGGAGTGAGTCCATTCGGGGGGAGTCCCTGTGGCCTCGTAAAGGCTCTGGCCAGGCCCCTCCTCACCTGCTGCGGGGCAGGTAAAGCCGATGGCCGAGTCTGGCAGCCTAAGCTGCCAGCGGTGCCTCTGGCACTTGTGGCCTTGGGCCACCAGGGCTGGGCGTCCAGCTGCGTGGAGGCCACCTGGGCAGCTCTGCTCCCATAGCTCCAGTGTGGCCACTTGAGCTTCTGAGGAGACTGACTTGGGGGCAGGTGCGGGTGCTGAGCGCCCCTGGGGTACAGGGTAGAGGAGGGAGAGGAAATGGCCCTGTAGGGCAGCAGTGCAGGCCTTCCTGGAGGCCAGCTGGAACCAGAAGTCACCTGAGTTGGCCCAGGCTGGCCAGAGGTGGCTGGGCTTCTCCACTGCCCAGTGGATGAGTCCTGGGAGGCAGGGGCCCAGGGCTGTGCAGTAGGACATGCCATGGAGGGACAGGGGCTGTGACCGCCGCCTGTGGACTCGCATCTTGAGGAGGGAGCTGTGCCAGTCGTGGGCAGCAGCCAGGCCTGGGCCCCACCCGCCCCTGGCCTCATTCACGTGAGGCCACTCCAGCCGGGTCCACTCAGGGGGGTAGAGGGCACTGATTCAAGGTACTGCAAGTCTAAGACGAAGACACTGCCCAGGGACCCTCCCATGCAGAGGTCAGGGCCCCGGCCGGGCCCAGGGATCCCTGGGGTGTGGGCGAGTCAGCCCAGCAAGGCCCCAGACGCAGGGAGCCATGGCGAGCGCAACTGGGAGAGACCAGAGCTGCAGGCATCAATGCAGACTTTATTTACACCACAAGAGGGACAGGTGCACTGGGGCTACAGGACACTGCACTCGTGAAAAATTACCCACACAGAACAGAGTGAGGATGAGAATCCCAAAACAAGGCCTCCTGCTCCACCAAGCAAGAGGGGCCTGGGCAGGTCCAGGCAGTCAGGAAACGGTGGCAGGCGCTGGCGGTGGCTGTGGCCTGTGGAGCCCACGCAGGCCCCGCCTGTTTACCCACATCTGGGAAAGGCTCTTGGGTGAACCGGCTCGGCCCCTCCGTGTGGATGTGCGTGGATCTATGACTTAGGTCTGTCATTCTCACAAACTGGAGAATCGTGTCTGCACCGTGGAGCACACACACCAAAGAACAGAACTGCTCACTTGCTTTGAGAAGGAGACTTTTAATCAACGTCAAGGTGAGGCCGAGCCAACCAGCCACGCGGCGCTGGGGGAACGCCTCCCGGCCCAGCGCCTGTGCCGCTCAGGCCGCACACCACCCGTGACAACAGCCAGGCGTGTGCACAAGAGGGGGTCCTCAGACCCCAGTTCTCAATCAGAACAAATGGTCACATGGCCGGTGGCGGCGGTGCACGCCTGGCCTGTGGAAGGAAAGAAAAGGAAACAACAGAAAACAGAACAAAATCCCTCCAAACCAAATGCGGGGGGGGGGGGGGGCAGCCCCCCTCCCCCGAAGCTGCAGTTTGCCTAAAAACACTGTTTCCACATAAATACAATAAACTCTATTATTGGTATGTCACAAGTGCTAGGTAAACTTTTTTTCTTAATATGACAAATGTTTAAGTAGTCCTTTTCATTTTTCTTACAATAAAAAGTACAATTTCTTTAAGAATAAGTTCAACGAGACTCAAACTCCCCTCTCCTCTCCTGCAAGGTTCTGTTTTGTTCTACAGAAGGGTTTCTATGTCATGAGAGGGGAACAAAAAGGCATTTTTCTTCTTCCCCAAGCTGCCGAGTTTGGCGTGCAAATCTGTATACAATGTAGGACATGCTGGCGTTCCGTCCATGCAACTTCCAGGTGTAGGAAACTTAAAAAAATATATTCATCTATTTATATCTATATATTTATATATGTATCAATGCCCATAAAACACGCGGGCCCAAAGTCTACAAAAGAAGAATGGAATGAGCACGTGGCTGTCACCAGCAAGGAAGGCAGGCTCTGCCGGAGCATGGACACACGTCCACTGCTGCGCTGCAGGATGCAGGCCCGCTTCTGTGCTGAACCACTGCAAAACGACCTTCCTCCTGGAAACAGACTCTAAAAGTAAAGAAAAACTGAAACACTTTGACAAGTGGCCCTCAGGTACCAGAGCCCCGGGATGCAGGGGTCAGCCAGGCCCAGCGGGCGCGGCCTGCTGGTGGGGCGTGGGCACGTCATGGCGCAGCTGGAAGCCCCAAGGGCAGGTGGCCCCAGGCATCCGGTGGCCTCACTGATTGGGGTTTCCCTTAAAGGGATGTAAAGTGCTCTCATGGGCTCCTGGCCAGTGACCCCCAAGGCCTCTCAGAGGAAGAAAAAGGCGGCAGGTCCAAGGACCAGACAGGGAACATGTACAAAGGGGCCCTCCCTGCCGGGGTCTGCCCCAGAGGCCCAGGCAGACCCTCGGCCATCTGCCCTGGGGGCTGGCCACGGAGAGGGGCCAAGTGTGTCTCCAAATAAAAGGCTACCTGGTGCTGCTTCTGCACGGCCAGGCTCTGGGCAGAGGCGACTCCGTCTGAAGGAGACTGTGAGTCCCTCCAGTGCTGACCTGCCACCAGCCAGCCCAGCTGTCCCATCACCTCAAGGACAGGGAGACTCTGCATCCCCCCAGAAGCCTCGCTGGCAGCAGAGGGCAGATGTCAGGGCCCCCTGGGGCGTGCAGAGAGTGGACCCAGGGGTCAGAAGGGCTGGCTGCTGGGCCCAGTCACCATGCAGTGCCACAAAAGGAGAAGGGCCGCTGGGCCCTGCAGACCAGCTCTTTCTGCCCCCGAGGGCTTCAGAACAAAGAGTGGCCAGTAAGGAGTGGGGGAGCCAATGAGTCCCAAGACCTCTCTGCCCTGCTTCCTGCTCTCCAAGCACTGTCTCACACTGACCAACAGCAGCCAAGCGACCCAGAGTCTCAGGATCTGCACTCACTCCGTCCAGTCTGGCTGCGTGTCTACCCTGTAAACTTCACCACACTCAGAAGCCCTTCTGAGATAGGAACTTCCTCCCAGGAGTCCAAATGTGACACACTTTGGAATGAAATTGGTGGCTTCAAGTGCTAGAAAATAAGTTACCAGTAAAAAGTGACTGTCAGTTACTGTCACAGAAAAAGAGCACAGACACAGGCTGGTGGCCCTTCAGGGACCTGAATGCTCCACAGCTCAGCAGGCACAGGGCTCCGTTCCCCAGCTCAGGCTCCCTCAGGCCGCAGGGCTACAGAGGGACTGCAGGGGCAGGGCCTGCTCCCAGCCACAGTGGCCAATGTGCCTCAAAGGTCTTTGGAAAGCTGGAGCCAAGCTCCACCCTGACAGCTTCACGGGTGCAGCGGCCCGGCCCGGCCCTGCCCTGGCTGTCCCTGCCCGGGGAGCACGCACCACCCCGTAATACTACTAGTGCTGCAGGCAGAGCCTGGCTTTCTGTATGGCTGCTGGGCAGAACTGGGCAGAACCGGGGAGAGCTGGCGCGGGGTGCCGCCCTCAGCCCCTCCTGCCAGCCAGCTGGTGGCCGCAGACTCTGCCCACGGTACAGAACACACAATAAAAACCTCCAAGTCAAGAAAAGTACAAGCAAGAACTTAGAAAGAAAAAATATTTAGACATTATCACCATTTGGAAAACTACTAAATGGTAAGGAAAAATGTAAAATTCACAAAAGAATGTTTATCCAGGGTCTTTTTGTGAAAAATTCATACAAAAAATCAACAGCAAATTTATATTCTTTGCTATAAAAACTCATTAGGTACATATGTGCATGGAGGCTTGAAGAGGGAGGGGCTCTGTTAGAAAATAATTAAAATTAAAGTACACGCTGGCAGGAAAGGCCCAGGGACGAGTGAGCTGTGATCTGACCCGAAAGCCGGCCAGCTGGGGCTCCAAATGAGGTTCATCCAGACCGTCCCCTAAGCACCTCGGAGCTCAGCCACAGGTCCTCCATTCACCAGGGACTGTCACCATCTGCATTTATTTTATATATCTCTCTCTCTCTATATATATATATACTTTTTCTATAAATGCATTATAAATATTTTATCAAGATCTCATAAGAATCAAGTTTCTTAGCTTGGAGTACATTGGAATATATATTATACACGCATATATTTATTTATACCTAAAATTTAAGCAATACTTCATGCTACCTGCTTTTAGTAAAAGCATTCCGATCGTGACACTGCAGGTGTGCCCAGGACATGCTTCACAACCGAATGGAGATGCTCAATTGCTACATGACGTATGAGAAAAAGAACACTTTGGATTCATTGAAAATTTGTTGGACTTCAAAACCCCAACAGTGTTTGCCGCTTTTTTGGAACTACCTCCAGATTCCTTAAACAGCAATAAAGCCAAACAAGGCCGCCAGACCACGGCCCTCGGCCCTCGGCGGCATGTGCCACCTGCCCTCACAGCGTCAGGCCAGCACCAGGCTGTACCCCACAGGAAACGGTCCCACCAACTCCTGCTGTTTGTTTTTCTTAAGGCATTGTTCCTCAGACTCAGAAAACCCAGCCACAAAAATCCATCAGAACAATAAAAAAAAAGGCACAAACTCGCATCTTCCGATGGCTTTGAGAAGCTCAAGCCGATGCCCAGGCTCACGGTTCTGTTTTGTCCAGTTATTTTCTTGAAAGATTTGTCCAACTCTGTCTGGCACCTGCGGCCCCCGTGGTGCACCACCGGGCCGTGAGGTGGGCCAGAGCCATAGAAAACTTACTCTTAAAAAAAAGCTACAAGATGAGCCGAGTGTCTACACGGAGACTGTGGGATTGTGGGTGAGAATCAAACTTAAGCACCAGTTTTAATCAAGTGTGTCGTGTACTGTTAGGTCTTTGATTTCCGCTTTCTCTCTGTGTGTCAACTAACCCGGCCACTCTGCCCAGGCTGCCACAGCCTTATCCCTGGCGGCTCCTAGCACGCCAGGGTGCACGTGGCTGGCGCGTGTCTGGCCCGCTCCTCGCTGCCCGAGTCCAGTGACGCTGCAGGTCACCTTGCACGCGCCCAGACCCAGATGGCCTCCCGCTGCCGCTGCACGCCTTGTGGCCCTGCGCTGCGAGAGCGCTGCAGGAGGATGCGGTGACACGGGCAAGTCTCTTGCTGAGCTTCAAGACGAGACAGACGAAGGAGAGCACAGCAGCTCTGCGGCTACAGGGGCGGCTCCTCCTCCATGGGCTCCTCTTCCGGCCTGTGTGGGGAGAGGGGCAGCGGGCGCTGTGGCGCAGTGCGGGTGGGGGGTGGGCGTGCTGCTGCCCTGGCAGCAGTCTCCCCATCCCTGGTCAGTGCCCACCAGTGCTGCGGCTGCCTGTGAGTGGACCAGACCTGCTGCAGAGCTGCTGGGCCCAGCGCCTGTCCACCTCCCCATGCCAGCTGAGAGCCGCAGGGCGCGGCAGGCGCTCACCTCTTCTCGGCGGGCTTCACGCCCACGGACAGCGAGGCCATGGCGGTCACTGTCTCGGCTTCTTCGTTCTCGCACTTCTGAGCCTCGATCAGAGAGCGCCCCACGGTGGAGGACAGGCGCTGGAGGCAGCGCCAGTACTTGCCTGAAGGGAGGAGGCACCAGGACAGGGTCACTGCCAGGTCCCGCGGGCCCCAGTCTGGGCCCGAGACACAGCGTCTTCACGCATGCCCCTTCCAGCTGCCAGGCGAGGGGCTCCCAGCACGGGCACCAGGCCCACCCCAGGGCCTCTGCCAGTCTGTGGGAGGCAGGTGCTGCGTGTGGGCTGGCCTTGCAGCTTTTGGGGGAGCCCGGTGGCGAGGCTCACAGCCAGGAGCCACGTCCTGTGGGGGCCAGAGCAGGCCTCTGGAGTGCACGCCCTACTGGACCATCTTGCCCACTGGGCGCCTATACAGCCTGAGGGCCCGGGCTCTCTGAGAAGGGTAGGCACTGTCGGTGCAGCCCAGACAGGTGGGCCCGCCTCCAGTGGCCACTGAGGCCAGTGCGAGGACAAGGGCCTGCGCCTGTGCTGGCCTCTGCAGGGCTGAGGAGCAGGCCCAGCCAAGCTTGCTCCTGCTGCTGGGGACGAGGCCAGGGACTGCGTGGCACACCGTCCGAGTCCTTGGCGACACTGTCCCAGTAGGTTCTGGGGCAGGCCCACCCACTGCGGGAAGGCGAGGCCCGAGTGGGCAGCCTGGGGGCAGCTGACAGGACGAGGGGCGGGGCACCGTGGAGTCCTGCGTCCAGAAGGGACCCCACAAGCACACGGCGGGCACTTACTGTGGACCTCCATGACCTTCTCCATGGAGCGGACAGCGTTGGCGTTGGGTCTCTGCTGCAAGACCTTTTCTGGCAGAGGCTCTAGCTGGAAAAAAGGTCAGGTACAGTGACCACAGAGGATGTGGCCTCAGCCACACGTCCAAAGACAGTGTGCCTCCTGATGGCACTACCTGTGGAACCTGCCTGCCCTGGGGCGGGGCGGCTCAGGCCAAGTGTGTGGCCCCTTGCTGTCCACTAACCTCGCGGACCCAAGAACTAACAGGGAGCACCAAACACAGCGGGAACAAGCCCGTGACCTCCCAGGAAGAGAAGGCCAACAGCAAGGTGGACAGACACTGGCCTCAGAAGCCAGGATGTGGAGGCCAGGCTCGGCTGGAATGACTTTCAAAGCCCTCGGCCGAGGTGGACGAGGCACTTGCTGGGACCACTGCTGCCTCTCCTGGGCGCCTCCCAGTTCAAAGGGCTCATGGGCGTGCCCAGAGCTCTGCAGCCAGCAGACTGGAGCCACCCAGGAGTGTCCACGGCGGGGAGGGGCGCCATCAGCAGGGAGCAGTGCCATGTGCTTCCACCACAGAGACAGCCACGCTCAACGGTGCCGGTCCCCGAGGTCCCTCCTGCAGGTGGACGGAGTAGAGCCCCAGCCCCCTCAGCAGGGGCAAAGCACAGGCCTCGGACTCTGGGGTCAGAGCTGCTGCAGACCAGTGACAGCACACGGTCACCCCACCCTGGACGCTGCCGTCAGGACCGCAGCTGCAGCACTCCACAGAGCATTCTCACCTAAAAACCTGAAAATGTGTAACTCTACGTGAAGAACTCGGCATCCTACACAGAAGGCCCTCGGCTGGGCGGGGTGGTCCCGGCACTCGGGAGGCTGAGGCAGGAAGACCCTTTGCCCCAGGAATCCGAGACCAGCCTGGGAGAAATAGTGAGACCCCATTAACAAAAAGCCCCTCAGCACCCCTCAGCCCCCAACCTGCCAACTTGCTCTGGGGGTGCCACCTGCACGCTCAGCGCCGACAGGGCGCTCTGGGCCATCTGCCAGGACCCTGGGTCTTCCCGGGCACGCGGCAGGCTCCACAGTCCTGTCTGTGCCTCCCAGGCCACGAGGCCTGCCTCTGCCTGGCCTGCGTAGCTCTGTGTCCTTCCCAGCACCCAGGGCCTGCCTTCCTCAGGCTGGCCACCTGGGGCTCACGGATCTCTGTCCCCAGCAGAGGGCACAGGCCTATAAAGAATGGACACAGGAGCTGCTGCACCAAGCTGTCACATGCCTGTGGCCCACGCCTGGGCAAATGGAGACAGAGTCCTCAGTCCTCAACGGCACGTCCCTGAGCTGCTCTGGGAAGGCGTCCTGCCTCCTGGGAGGACAGCTCTCAGGACTGGGGTTGAGCTGCTCTGGGAGATCTCCCCGTGGCAGCGAGTCACCAAAAGCCAAGAGAAAAGACAGGGGCAGTGTTCAAGGCCGTGCCAGAGATGCTCTGGGCTGGCAGAAAACCAGAGGAACGCGGTTCCACCCTGTGTCCCCAGAAGGAGAATGCCGACCCAGGACGCGCAGGAGCAGTGGCTGAGCCGCGCCCCTCAGTCAGAGAGTGTCGGGACACCCGGGGCTGGAAGAGGGGCTGTGATCCAGGCGCTGGCTCAGAGCTCATGTGGCCCGGCGCTGCGGTGGCCTCAGAGGCTCTCCCACGCCCACGGTCGACAGCTCTGCTCTGCAGCCACCAGCCTTTTCTAAGACCAGGGCAGGGAAGGGCAAGACGTCCTGGGTTCCGGGGTCTCCCCTTCCTAATCGGTCTTATTCTTTTGTTTAATGAATCCTACAAGCAGCCTACTAAGCACCGACCACTGCCTGGAGACTAGGGATGCGTGAACACCCTGCCACCGCCTGCCACCAAGAGCGTCACGCTGGGGGAGGGAGCCAACACCCCGGGACAGTTAGTAGGCAAGTCAAGCAATGAGTGGAAGGAGGGACTAGGTGCCCGGGAAAGCAGCGGGCAGGATGTGCGGGGGGTGAGGTGGGTGGGCAGGAAGGCCTCAGAGGGGCAGCAGGAAGAGCACAGTCCAGGCTCCTGGAGGGGGAGTGGAGAAAGGGAGGTGAGGCCGCAGGGTGGGCAGCAGCTCCGTCCCTCCTCAGATGGAGCCAGAAGCAGTGGGGACTGAAGAAGCCACAGGGCTCTGGGTGCTGGGTGGCCCTGGAAGCAGGGCAGGGGCCCCTCCTGGCAGACTGTGCCCAGGTGGGAGGGAGTGGGGAGAAGGGGCTGCTCTCGGCTCAGAGGAAGAGACCAGGAGTCCACAGGGACTGACTGTCCTCGCAGCTCTGCTCAGGACAGGGGCTGCAGACCATAGCCGGCATGAGGTTTGCAGGATGGGTGGGGGGCCCCAGAGCGGGAGTCCTGCCCGGGAGTGGGAGTCTGGCCTCCTGGGAAGACAGCTTTGAGGAATGGGGTTGAGCTATGGATTCCAGGCCTGGGAGGAGACAGGAAGGTGGCTCTTCCCAAGAGCCTGGCTTCCTGGGGGAGCAGTTGGGGATGGTGACCACCCAGCAGAGGGCTGTGGAGGTGAAGAGGCCTGCCCATGGCCAGCCCAGAGACAGGTGGCCAGTGCCAGCCACTCCCAGGACCGACAGAACAGACAGGAAGCGTGTGGCTGGCTAGGGTGGCCCTGTGGATGCAGGAGGGAGGGAGGGCAGTACTGAAGCAGGCTGTCACCTGAGCCTCTGTGTGCCCTACTTAGGGAGGGCTGCTGGCCAGGCTGGGACCCGGGAACTCCGACTGTCTTTCATCACATAAGGAAATGGAGTCAAGAGTGAAGAGCATGCCGAGGTCGTACAGCTCCCCGGCAGCACTCTGGTCAGAGCTGGTGCTTGCCAGGACACTCGGCTCTACTCTGTACGACTTCACCTGCCACCTTAATGGATTCCAACAATGCGGTTGCCAAATCTGCCGGCCCTCTGGGCACCTGAACCTGGGCCCCCCCAGAAGCCTCTTTCAGGGCCAGCGGCAGGCTGTCAACCCCTGAGGCTCAGGGTGAGTCCACGGCCACTGGCCCAGGCTTGGTCAGGTTTGAGAGTATCCTGTAACCCAACTTTCCAGTTCAGACCCCGCAGACCATCAGCTGGCGGTGCTGCCTCTGCCTCACTTTCGGGAGACAAGCAGCCTTTGCAGCAGGCCCCGCCCTAGCCCTCCGAGCTCGGCCTCTTGCCTAGAGGCATGGGCAGCCATCCTGAGGCTCCTTTTCCCTCACCCTGCACCTTCCCTCCAGGGGTGCAGCTGCTATCGTGGGGAACTCTCGGCTGGGCCTTCAGCTCTCACTGCTCCTCCACTGAGCCTCCTCTGGGCCCCAGTAGCTGTCCAGCGGCCCTGAGCACTTGCAGGGCCAGCAGATGGTGTTTCCCCAGGCCTGGCCCTCAGGCCCACAGGCCCCGCGGATAGAGAAGCAACAGGGCGGCTTGCTCTGCTGCTGAGAGCGCCACCAGAGCCCACCTTCCAGGGTAGCAGGTGGCTGGGTGTGGGCACTGCAGGCTGGCGAACAGGAAAGACTCCAAGGCCCAGGGACCAGGCAGCCACGGGTCTCCGTGCTCTCCCAACAAAGACAGATTTAAAAAACAAACTATGAAAGGGCTAAAAATTACTGTTTCTTTTGGAAAAAAAAAGTTTGCAGAACCTGGCCTCAGTCCATAACCCAGAGGATACACCCCTGCTGACTAGTCTAGACGCTGGGTCCTGAGGCCACTCTAAGGCCAGCTCTCACCACCCACCAGTCACGCAATGTGAAGGGGCTCTCCCAAGCCTCAGCGTGACAGTCCCGGCAGGGCAGGACTGCTGGGGCCTAGTGGGCAGGATCCAGCCAGCCCTTGAGATGCAGAGTGGACAGAGGAGCCCCTGGTTCCTCAGAGGGGCTGGGATCCGCCTGGGAGGAGGAGGCTGCGATGCCTGGGGTGGACAGCACTCGCCTCTCTGGGAGCTTGCTGGCTGTGAGAGCACACCCCTGTGCTGCCCAGGTCTGCTGGGGAACGGCAGGGCACTCGCTCATGCTGGGCAACAGGGGAGTATGTGGAGCAGAACACGGAGCCAGCCCTGAAGGGCTCGGGGCCACGGTCCTGCACCCAAGTCAGACTGGCAAGGGCTGAGGGCCCCAGATATGCAGGTGCTGGCCAACTAGCTCTGAACAGTGGCCAGTGGGAGGAGGGACCCCGTGCAGGTACGGAGACCACGTGCAGGCAGGCAGGCAGCCTCTGTGCTGAGCACGTGTGAGAGCAAGGGACCCCTGGAGGAGACAGCTGGCCGCAGAGTGCATTGGCCAGGCTCTCACGTGCCACTCTTTCCCAGGCTCCTGCAGCTTTCTACATCCACAACTCCTGCAAAGTACCAGGACATCACAGAAGAGCTAAACGCCTGGATGAAACCCTCCTGCATCAGTGTCCGCCACTGACCCTGGAGCAGGGTCAAGTGAAGTGGTGGTACACAGGCAGTGGGCCCGATGAGCGCCAACCTTGGGGACAGCCTCCCACAGGAAAAACGGTCTCCCGGACCAACCAGGAGCCTTCTCTGCAGACCGCTCCAGGGACCCCTGCGGCCCGCTGCAGCAGGATTTGTGAGCAAGTCCAGGAAGGTGGCTGACAGCTCTGGGCCCCACCCCAACCCGGCACAGTCCAGCATCTTTTGCGTGGCTTCCCAGACATCGTCATTGACAGCTGCAAACAACTGTAAACCAGAACTAGTCAAGGCAACGCTGCGGGAGAGCAGGACTGAAGATGGAGGCGGCAGACCGCTGTCCCAGCAGGATGCAGGGTGCCTCTCTCTGCTGCTGTCGGCCAGCAGCTGAACGCCCTGCGGCCGCTGCTGGCCACAGCTGGTCGCCTGGTGTGTACTGCCAAATCATGCGGCACGCTGTACATCAACCCTCATCAAAGGCTGCAGGGCAGAATATCGGGGCTTGGCCCAGCGCTCCTGAACTAAAGAGGTTTTTACAGAGCCCTCAGTAAAGCTAGCACTTCCTGCTGTTTGATGTGTTTAAGTGAAAGAACATTTTCTTGTTAGAAGAGCAAACGCATGAGGAAGCAAGAAGGGGCCGGGCTGGGAGCCAAGCTCTCTGCTGGCAGTTTAGTCACGAGCTCTGAGAAGCGCAGGGCTGGCCTGGCTGATGTCACACCAGGTGCCTTGAACTACAGGGAAATGTCAGAAGACTATTACGTGAAGAAGGACGAAGAAAACATTCTGGACATTTTAGAGTGAGGCAGGCTGCTATTTCATCCCAGGGGTCCCTGAGCAGGCTCCAGCAACAGGACGTACTCGCATCTCCGTCCCTCCAGATTCTCATCAAAACAAGGGCTGCCCAAGACGAGGGAAGAGCTGCCAGACAGGACAGGGCTGCTGGCGCCCTGCCCCACCCACACGGACCCCTGCCAGCTTCTCCGCTAGCTCTGAAGATGGCCAGAGGCCGGGGCCCAGGACTGCAGCCCAGAGTTCTGACTCCATGGGGTGTCCTCAGAGCCAGGTCTGTGGGTGACCTCTCCTCCATACAACATGGCCGGGATGCCTGACCTGAGCCTTCCATAACACAAGCTCAGGGTCTTGCACATAGGTGTGGCCTTGCACATTTGGGGTCTTGCCATGTACCATGGACACTCTTGGATGGTTCTGCCATTACAGTGTTCCTACTAGGGGCCTGGTGTGCAGCCCAGTGGGCAGGGTAATGCCACAGCTCCCAATATATGGTGAACACAGCCTGGGGCAGTCCCATCCTCCACGAGTTCATGGAGCCCAGGCCACAGGTGACCTCACACTGGCCTCCAACCACCATCCCTGACCCTGGCTCTCAGATGGCGGAAAAGGCTTCTGGGGAAGGGGCCTGTCCATCCCCGAGACACTGACTTGGCTGTGGACCCACAGACGTGACTCCAAACTAGCTGAGAATTCCCTACAGAAACCAACTGTGCACCAAGGGGCCAGCAGCATAGATAAGGCCAGACTCCCACCACGAGGCCCTCGAGGTGACCAAGATGGCGGGGAGTGGGCAAGCAGCGCCTGCAGATGGAGGGCCTGCTTGCCTCCCACCCTCTCCTGCTGCTGCTGGCACCGCAGACTTCTGCCAAAGCAGAAGGGGAGAGAATTCAGCACGGGACTGAGAGCCCAGTGAAGCGGCCCACAGGGTCACAGACTCCGTGTCCCCTGACCGGAGCTCCTGGGCACACGGGCCTGGAACCCGCGGTACGAAACATTCTGGGGGCTTAGGTCTCCATACCTCGTTTCCCAGCAAGGCAGACACACAGGCTTCAGAGGCGTCGCAGATGGCCGTCAGGTCATGGCCTCCCTCGAGGGCCAGCACGACCCGGCCACCAGCCAGGCCCATTAGCTGCTTCGTCAGGTACCCGAAACCTGCAACAGGAAAGGGACTCACAGGGAGGGAAGCTGGGCGGTGGGTCAGAGCCTCCCAGGAAGGCAGGCAGGGACGCCACACCAGCAGAGACCATGGAGGAGCGATGGTCCCAGGGTCCCTTGGATCTGAGTGAGGCGTGGCTTCAGCCTTGGACTTTGCAATGCAGCAGATCATCCTGCTTGAGGCCCATGGGCCCTCTGGCAACTGATGTGCTCTGCACACAGTACTGCCCAGGCCACCTGTGCCACACAGGGCTTTCCTACACCACATCTGGGCATCTGCTCTGGGGGCAAGTCACAGTCTCCCTTGCACCCACAGCAGCAGCCTGGCAGAGGGCTCCTGGTGGGCAGCAATAGTCACCAGCCTTGGAGGCTGGCTTGCTACAGAGCCAGAGGAACCCTAATAAACCAGTGGCCACGATCCTGGCTTGGCCCTGTGCCAGCTGCAGACCATGGTGGGCCCGACTTCCAGAAGACTTGGTCTGTCTGGTGGAAACAGTGCCACGGCTTGCAGGCTTCTGTGGGGTCTCCTTGGAGAACTCCGACTGTGGTAGGAGGGCACCCTGGGTGACACTGCAGAGATAGGCACAGTGGCGCTCTTTGCCTCTGCCCGGTCACTTTGTTAGCCACCATGGCTAGGGCAGATGGGCTTTAAGAGGCCTGTGCTAAAGGGCAGCCACCCTCAGGCCACCTAGGTTCCACCTTTCCAGCCCTGGTGTGTCCACGACCACCCTAACCTTCTGCACCAATGGAGGGCAAGAAGCAGGGGTAGCTCACGGGGAGTCACCAGGACAGGCCTCATGGCCCTGAGAAGCTCCAGCCACAGAGCAATCTCCAAGCTCCTGGTCGGTGGGGAGGCGACCAGTCTCTGTGACAACACAGAGGGAGGCCACAGCCGTCACGGGCAGAGCTCTCCAGCTGTCCTTCCTCCAGCACTGTAAGTGTGGCCAGTGTCTGAGGGCTCGGGAACGTGGCCTTCCTTCCCAGCCCCACCCCACCCACGTCCCTCGTCTCCCATGGCACAGCAGCACCAGAGAACCAACACGCCCAGAGCAGGTGTCAGCTCTGGGGCCTGCATGCTCCTCAGGCGCACTGTGCACTGGCTCCCGGCTCCCGGGCAGCTAGCCCCGAGGGCACAGGCCGGGATCCCCTGCCCTGCAGCCCGCAGCTGCTCTCTGCTCTTTGGGACCCAGAGCTAGGGAGGGTTGTAGTGCCGTCTCGTCCTGTTACCTAACACAGGGACACAGTGGGTCATAAACATGAGTGGACGGTGGGGGACATAGCAAAGGTGACCTCTGCACACCCACTTACACTTGGCAGAGAGCGTGTACCCTCCGAGAGGCGTGGGGTGGCCCTCCACAGCGTCGAAGCCCGATGAGACCAGCACCATGTCTGGGGCGAACTCGCTTGCAATCGGCATGACCACAGTCCTGCAGGGCCAGAGAAGGGTCACCAGGTCAGCTGAGCACATGGCCAGGGAGGCTCTCGGCCCACTCACGGTCAGTGGGAAGGAGATTACCAAGTGTGACCATGGTGCACTTCATTTCTTCCACCCAGGCTGACAAGCTCCGCAGGAGAGCCACAGCCCAGGTCCGCATGACAGGCTGCTCCCTGCACACACTGGGAGGCCATCTGTAACCAGCACAGCCTGGCCACGTTCACACGGGGAGGCAGGGGTACAGCCACGTGCCTGTGTGGCGAGTCCTCCAGCCCTGCCCCGAGCCACTCCTCCTCCTGCCTGGGCTCATGGGCTCAGGCTGCCTGCTGCCCAAGGACGAGGACAAGGCAGTTCTGGGGCTTTCATTCAACCCAGCATGGTCAAGGTCCTGGCACCGTGAGCTCTGCTGGGAGGCAGCCCGTGTGGACTTCCTGCCCTTGCAGAGCTCCCAAGCACACAACCAGGGACCATACCCACATGCAAAGTTGAGTGCAAAACAAAATGGACTCCGAGGGTGGTTGGGGACAAGCTGACGACCTACGAGAGCTCTCTGGAAGGGGTAAGCATGCGTCAGCTCCTGGGGAGGGTCGGGACCCTGCTGAGGCATTCCGCTTGGGAAGTGGACCCCCAGCTAAGCACAAAGCAGCCTGTCAGGATGCAGCACGGCACCTGGCACGTGCTGTGACACGGCTGGGCCGGGGAGCCACAGAGCCATGCAGGTTCAGGTGCCGCCGGGGTGGCTGTGCTGGCCCATGAGCATCACCCATTTCAGTCTCCCGGGAACAGGTGGGTGGCGTCAAGGCCCCTTTTCCAGGGGGCAGCAGTGGCCCTGAGGGAGGTGAAGGACGTCCCCCAGCTCCAGGATGAGCACCTGGGTTTGTGCTCCTGGCACAGGCCAAGAAAGGTGCCCTGCAGCTGTGCCGTTCCCTCCTCCGAGGACCCCAGTGGCATGAGTCTGCGGCAGGTGCTGGGCCGGACACCAAGCGCTCTGGCTTCTCCCTCAGCCCAGGGGAGTCAGAGGCATGGACCCTGGCTGAGGGGAGCCAGTGTAGACTGTGATCCACTGAATAGCCCCTCCAGCTTCCGAGGGTGGGAGTGAGAGGCTGCCACCCTCTGCAGGAGCAGTAGGGACAAGCCTCTTACAGTGCCTCACCCCCAATGCCAGGGGACACGTGTGCCTGCTGCAACAAGCCTCAGGGTGAGCATCCACAGCAGCAAGGGGCGTGTGCCCTGCACAGCAGGACACGCGGCTTCAGTCGGCTCCGGTCGGTGCCGAGAAGCCTGCCTGCAGAGCACCAGTCCACCTGGGCCTGTGGTGGCACCTGTCCCAACCAGCGGGCAGAGGAGCCCGGAGCTTCCCAGCATCTGCTGTGCGCTCCTCCTCCTCCTCTTCTTCCCCAGTTTCTTAGTGGTGCCTCACAGTTGAACATGACCTGGGGTTTGTGTTGCACATTTTCACATGTACACAATGTGACAATATAACCTGGTATTGTCACTCCCCAGTAGTCCCCTCCCTCCTGCCTCCCACCCCTGGTCCCTTACCTCTATTGCTCTCCCTTAGATTTTCATGCGATTACCCCCGACCTTTTTTTTTCCTCTCTACCTTCCTCACAAGAGAAAATATCCAACTCCTGACAAAGTGAGTTTGGTTCATTCCCTTAACATAATGATCTCTGATTCCATCTGTTTTCCTGCAAATGCCATGATTTCCTTCTTCTTCAAGGCTGGATAAACTCCATTATGTGTGTCTCTAGCACCTTTCCTTATCTACTCATGTGCTGATGGACACCTAGGCGGGCCCATGGTCTGGCTGCTGTGGGCTGTGCTGCTACAGACACAGGTGTGTGTGTCTCACGTGGTGCAAGGACTTGAATTCCCCAGGATAAACCCTGGTACGGCTGGGTCACAGGGGGTCCCGTGCCCAGTCCTTTGGGGCACCTCGGTACTGATCTCCGTAGCGGTCGTACTGATTTGCAGTCCCACCAGCAGTGTGCAGGATCCTTTCTCTCTAGGTCCTCTCCAGCATCTGCACTGTTCTGTGTTCTTGATGGCGGCCAGGCTGACTAGTGTGAGAGGGAGTCTCGGTGTTGTTTTGATTGGCATTTCCCTGATGGCTAACGACGTTGAACATTTTTTTTCATGTCTGTTGACCATTTGTGTTTCTTCTTTTGTTTAATTCATTTGCCCATTTATTAGGGGGTGTTTTCCTGGTGCTGTTCTGAGTTCTTTATATATTCTGGATATTGATCCGCTGTCAGAAGAGCAGCTGGCTCAGAGTCCCTCCCATTCTGTAGGTTCCGTCTTCACATTCCTGATCCTTCCTTTGCTGCAGAATCGTTTTGATTCGATGCCATGGCATTTACTAACTCCTGGCACTCTTCCCCGAGCTTCAGGGGCTGACCTGCCTTTTCCTCTAGGAACTGCATGCTGTCCCAGAATTTAAAGGGACACTTTCAGTTTTCCCCGTGTACTGTGTGGTTGGTTGGCTTTGGGACTCTCACATAGAGCCGACATGATGTCGAGGTGCTCCTTCTGTCCCTGTTCTTCCTCCTTCTGAGGGCACCTGTACCGGCAGCCTCCGCAGCAGGGGAGAAGGATCCAGGGAAGGATGTGGGTGTGGGTGTCGGGGGGCTCCAAGGGCCATCACTAGGGTTCTGCAGCACGCTGGGTACTACCAGGCTGGGGTCAGCAGGTGTTTCCTGCCAAAGGCTTGACTGTAGATGGTGAGTTGTGGTGCCATGTGGCCTCAGCCAGGACCACTCAAGGTCGCTGTGGAAACAGCCACAGATGGCATACAAACATGGGAAGACAACCTGTGGACCGGCTCACGAGCTGCAGTTTGTCCACCTCTGCCCCACACGGCTTCCGTCCTGCTCCTCAGACAGGACCCAGCCCCAGAGGCAGGAGGTGTTTGCGTGCCCATCAGGGCTTGTCACAGCAGGCTGACTGCTGCTTGGCACAGTGTGGGACATTTGAGCAGAGCATCTGCCCAGCCATGCATGAACCTTGTCAGCAGTCCTTCCTGGTGGCTCAACTGCAGCCTTGGTGGCCTGGCTGGCAGTAGGGTGGAGGTGGCCTTGGTGGTGTGGGATGGTCTCCAGGGCATGCTCCACAGGCCTCTGAGGCTACCCTCCCTGCTTCCACCATCCAGACAGTCCCAGGGGGCTGGTTTCTAATTATCTTAATGGAGTTCTTATCACATAACCTCTTTCTTCAAGCAGAATAGCACAGTGCCTCCTGCTTCTGCTGGGGACAGCGAAGCTAGGACGCCTTTCCAGTGAAAACCCCAGGCGTGAGTGCAGACACCGTGTCACCCGCGAAGCACCCCCACAGCTGCTCTGCAGAGCTTGAGGTGGGCTTCAGCTCTGCTTTGAGGGCTGCTGAGCTACTGAATTCCTAATCCTGCCTCCACGACCAAGTCCTGTTAAATTCATCATTAAATGAAGTTCATGCCAGGAAAGTCCCTGGGCTCCCTAGGTGTCCTCAGGCCCAGCAACAACTGGATCCCGGCAGCAGCCCCCACAGTAGGGTGCTTCCCTGCCTCCCACGGGACTCCCACTCCTCAGCACCCCTCCCACCCAGACACCCGGCCGCCTCCGCTAGGTCCGACCCTCGCCTCCACGGGCTGGACTCTACCTGCTTGTCTCCCCAGGCTCTCAGGAGAGTGCCTGTACTGTCTCTCTTCTCACACCAGGGCATCTGTCCTTCCTGGTCACCCGACTGCCAACTCAGATGGACACTTGCTCACTGTTTCTCAACTCTCCTGGAGTCTAAGTCCAAGGGTCCCTGTGTCCCAGCCTAAATATTCTCCACCTGGTGCCCTGCACCTCCTGCAGGCCTACAGCTGGAGACCACTGGACACCTGCCCACCCTGTACTTCCTGGCACCCACTGCCCCTTGGGCTTCTCCTCCCCAGGCTCCGTCGCCATGTCCGGTACCTTAGCCAGGCCACCAGGAGGCAGACCCGCCACTAGGCACCAGAGCCCTCACAGAGCCGTCAGGACCAAGTCAGACAGGCATGTCCAGGCCGTTTCCCACCAAGCCCCCCCCGGGAAGCTGGGCACACGGCAGAGGGCTGAGGGGTCATCTCCAACTCACTGTGTGCAGCCTCTGGCTGCCCAGGGCCGGCCTCCCTCCAAGGTTCTCTCCATTGTCTGGACCTTGGTGGGCAGGCAGGGCCATGCAGGTCCACCATGGCTAGTGAAGCAGGAGATTTCTCAACTCTGGGAATTCTACTTAAATTTTTTGCTTCTAAAATAACTCTGCAATGTCCCCAAGCAAACTTGTACATAGGACACCCCTGTGTGTCCTGGTGGGGGCCCTGCTGCCTTGAGGAAGCAACGGACCCGACTTCCTTCACAGGCCAGTGCTGACCTCAGAGCTGTGGCTGCCAAGGCCACCTGGAGGGGGCACACTCTGCACAGTCAAAATCCTGCCGCCCTGTGCTTCTCCAGTCAGAGACAGGTGTCTGAAGTCAGTGCAGGCATTGACAGTGCCATGGCGTTCAGGGGCCGTGACTGTCACACTACAACCTGGAAGATGGGGAGTAGAATGGCCCATGGCCACTCACTGAGAAGGCCCTGTCCACTCTAGAGCACCCAGATCCACAGACATCCGGAGGGCTTTACAAGGCCACATTTGAATCCACCCTGCGTAGAGCTGACCCCAACTCCAACGCACCCGTGACAGAGGGAAGGGCTCAAGAACGCACAGCGTTGTCTGCATCCAAGCAGGGGCACTCGGCCTCCGCTCGGCAGACTTCAAAGCCCTGTCTGGCCCTGGGGCTGGTGTGAATTAAGGTCCCTTTTCTTCTCCGAGCCTGAGGAGAGAGTGTCCGGCTGCTCCTGGATTTTATTAGTAGCAATTTTCTTATCTTTTCTTCATTCAAGGCTTGATCCCCTCAAAGCTCAACCTCGCAGGCCACGGGTTTGAACAACAAGGGGATGCCTTGGAGGCAGGCACTGTCCCATGGGGCCGCCCAGCAGGGGCCGGCTGAAGAAGAAAAGGGAAAACCAGCCTCTGACCCTTCCTCCCCGTCCAGTGCCCAGGGAACCATAAATTGTAAACTTCAAAGTGCTATTTTACATCTAAATCAATAAAAAAAAACGCTGAAACAATTTTCTTTTTCAAAGAGGCCATTGAAACTTCCAAGAGCTCTCTCCACCAGGTGCCATCACGCACACACCTGGCGGGACACAGGGCAGGTCAAGAACACCTGGGGAGGAAGTGCATCTTCAGGGCGGGCCAGGTGTGGCCTGCACCCTTCCTTCCACCCCAGAGGCCTGCGCACAACTGAGAATCCCGCCAGGCGCCGCTGCTCCTGAGGCTTCTGGGAGAAAGAACCTGAGGCAGAGGGTCCCCAGGGCACTCAGCTGCTGGCAACGTGGCTCTGGTGGCACACCCACGTGGCCCAGCATGGGACATGTGACACCCAATTCACATGCTCAGCTCTCAGAGTGCAGATCTCAGGTGTCTCACCTGAGGTGCAGCAGGGTCAGCATTACACACCGCTAGCCAGGGGCAGGAGACACCATGTGCACAGGTGGGGCTGGAGGGAAGGCAGCGGATGGGCATTAGCATGGGCTGCTGCTGTCTCTGCAGACCAGGCCGAGCCGCTGACCTCCTCTGTGTCACCCACAGGTGACCAGGGGACTCGCACCAGCAGACCCAACCACCTTTCCCATGGGAACTGGAACCAGGATCTGCTTCAGGGTGAGCATGAGACTGACCCAGGGTACCCAGAGCACAGGGTGCTCTGCACAGAAACTCTCACAGAGGTGTGGCTGTGCAATCTCACCCAGTCATGCACACGCCTGCACATGTCCTCACATCCCCAGATACATGTCACATAGGCATGTGCACACAGCCACGGACCTGTGTGGGGTAGACACGTGCACACACACGCCATGCAGAAACACACAGGCATGTGGACACCACCTGCAGGCAGGCACACACAGAGAGCTGTACACACACCCAGCCAGGCATCACGGGTAAGTCCTGCGCAATGCCCTGTGTGCGCACAGCTCAGGGTAGGACGGCCCTGGAGCGGGGGAGTCGGTGAGACTATCTGGAAGCCACGCACCGACTGCCCCCTATAAGACTGAAGGTCTGCCAGGCCCAGCCAGACCAAAACCAAGGGCCAGAACCCACTGGGCTGTGACTGCTCACTGGTAGCCCACAGCACCAGGGGGGCAGAACCTGCCCTTGTAGAAGAGCCACTTGACACTGGTGAGGACGCCATACTGCCCGGCCCTCCACTCTTCTCCCAGGAGCTGCTTCAGTTTGTGACCTCGGGTGACAAAAGTTAACACCTGCCTGCCGCCAGGCTTGCCGACCAGAGGGCGGGCGGGGAGGTGGATGAGAGCAGGGTCTTGCCTCCTGACCTCTACACGTGGAGGAAAAGCCTTCACTTCATCTCACATCACGGCACAGGGGCGTGGAAGAGAACAGGCAACAGGGAGGTCTTTCCACTAGTGACCCCAGTACCCTCCCCCTCTGCAGGAAAGCCCTCACCTCTGTCCCCCTCCCTTTCTTACTATCAGGACGCAAATGCAGTCCTTTTATTTGGCACATGGGAAACTAGGAACAAGTAAGTGGACAGTCCCAGAGGTCACACTTGGGCACTTGAGCTGGTCCTGCAGGGTCCCACCCCTGCTCCCAAGCACTGGGTCTCTGTAACAGCTCTTCCATGCAGGCTGAGGGCTGCTGGGAAAATCCAGGGACTCACCTGAAGGCTGCCAGGTACTCTGTGTCTCCCATGGGGGGGTCGAGGCCACCCGTAAAAGCCATGTTGACATTAAAGCCCACGCCTGGCCCTGTGCCCACCTGTGGCCAAAGGAAAGAAATCCACGTCACAGACCCTCTAGGAAAACACCTACTGCAGGTGGCACTGGGCTGGGGCATGTCCTGGGGTCCCCACAGGGACAGCCTGTGTGTCCTGGGCCCTCAGGATGTCTCTGCGTGTGCAGAGCTGGCCCGACACGCTGAGTCAGCGATGAAGCACTTTCCATGGAGCACTGTAGGCCTTGCGGGCCCTGAAGCTGCAGGAACGGCAGCTGTGGCTGGCCTCTGGGCCAGGGAGGGGCCTGTTGGGCCCCACACAGGGGCATTCCTGAGGTCCTGCTACTCCGGTCCATGTGCAGCTCGTCAGGGCCTTTGGGTGGAGGACACCTGGAAAGCGTCCCACCTCTTCTCAAGCAGGGACCTAGAGCGGGGCGCCTTCTCTTGACTCCAGGACCTGTGTTCAGTACGAAGGCCAGCTCTGTGACCCAGCCTGCCACGTAGCACTGAGGGCAACAGGCCTGGGCGGGCTCCTGCGGGAGGGCACCCTGAGGACAGGGCCTGGAGGGCTGGCTGACCCAGGGCAGGGCCTTCCTGGAGGAGGAGCCCCGGCCTCGCTCCCACAGTCCTGAGGACTTCCGCTTGCCCAGTCGGGGTCTCCTGTACTTCAGAGAGAGAGGCCTGGCACACACGTGTGGAGCCAGCCTGGGGTCTGCCTGGAACGGCCATCTGGGCTTCAGCCATGGGGACCCTGCTCTGCCACATGGGCAGGTGGCTGGCCTCCACCTGGCTGCACAGCCCCACACCTGCAGAGCCTCCCGGAAACCCCACCCTGCTGCTCACCTCATCAGGTGCCCCGCTGCCTGGGAAGAAGTTCCCATCGTCATAGCGGTGCAGGGACACATAGAGGACGCTAGGGTCACTGTAGAAAGCCTGCTGGGTCCCATTCCCGTGGTGCACGTCCTGAGAGAATGGAGAGCCAGCTCAGGGCAGGACAGGACCTGGAGCTTGGCCCTCACCGCCCAGCTCTTCCAGGCTTGGGGCCAAGGCTCCTTTCTAGGCAGGGGGCAGCCCAGGACACACCGCCCGCTGGCAGAGGCCATCAGGTGGACTCCTGACAGTGTGGAGCTCTCCTTTTCTGATCTCTGAGGCAGCTGCCACAAGGCAAAGCTCCCAAGTCCAAGAGCTGATGGAGGGGAAGACCCGCCCTCCCCAGCCCCGCCCGCCCAGCTCTGCAGCAAGCAAGCTCCTCCAGGGGCCGTGCCACTCACCCAGTCCACAATGAGGATCTTGCTCACACTCAGCCTCTGCTGCAGCAGCCTGGCCGCCACGGCCACGGAGTTGAAGTAGCAGAAGCCCCTGCAGAAGGTCAGCGGACAGCACTCACTCTCACCTGTGCCCAGCCTGCGGCAGAGCCCTCTTGTTCTGCGATTCTGAGAGCTCTGGAGAAGGCCCCAGACCAGCACCTGGGGACTCACCTGAGCTGGTGTGGACCGAGAGACGCCAACACCACACAGACACAGACCAGTTTCCTGCTTGGAGGCTCTGTGTACGAGGGCCTACTGTACCTCCGTGGTGGGAGGCCCCTCACCCGCCTTGGCTCATCCTGGCCCCTGCATCTCACCTACACCCACGGAGCAGCTGCTCGGGCTCCCCTTCCACATCCCAGTGCCCATCACAGTGCTAGTGAGCTGTGAGCTGAAGGATCTTACTCAAGACCAAGAAGTAAGCGAAGGCAGCTCTAGCACAAGCCACCGTGTTTTGACCTCAGCTCTCAATCCCCACAGGACAGTCGCATGGCTGTCCTGAAGCCCCAGCAAGGCACGAGCACCCTTGACTCAGCTGGGCTGCGATGGCATCTGGTCACCAAAAACCCTGCTGCCAGGACTCGGTTCCCATCCCTGCTGCCTGGAACCCGACAGCTCAGGTTCACATCAGGGAAGTCACTTTGGAGAAGGGAGGCCGCAGAAGGGGGGCCTCGGGCAGGCCGGCTCTGGGCTTCGACAACCACAGGGTTTTCCAGGTAAGGCCAGAGCTCCAGCCAGGGCTCCCTCCAGGAGGCCACCACCTCTTCTCTGCATGAGAAAGAGAGCCCCTGCCAGAGCACAGATCTGCCTGCCCCAGTCCCGCTGCGCCTCTGCTCCTCCCTGGCAAGCACTTCTGTCTGGCCTGCAGGCCAGCTGCTGCCCTTCCCAAGCCCAGCTCCAATGCCATATCTTCCTCCTTCTCCAGCAGGACTGGGCACTGTCCTGCTTCCGTGCAGAGTGGCACTCCTCTGGGTGGGGATGGCCTCTGGCGTGAAGGCTCTCAGAGTCCATGCTGACTTTGCGGCTGCTGCTCTCCTCCACACTGTGGCGTCCACACTCAGACCCTTGTATGTGTGAGTGGTCAGGATCCCTGAGCCCTGGGCTGGCCTTGGACACAACTTTCAGCTTGGCCTCCTTGGCACTCAACAGTGGCAGCTCAGCTCAAGGTCCTGCGCAAGGCGGCCAGTGCACCCAGGTGAATGCCCTGAACAGTGGTGCCTTGTGGACCGGCCCCAGCAAGCCGTGCTCCCAAAGCACATGGCCAATGGCCTCCAGAGACCTTGCTAGTCCTGTTTTCAAGGACCCTGCCGCCTTTCTTCTTTTATTTGACGCCTTTCCAGCATGCTCACCAGGGAGGCCAACAGGCTCCAATGTCTGCCTTGTTCAGCCGCCCTGTGGCTCTTGAGCTGCAAGGGCTACCATAGCCATGGAAGGGAGACCAAGAGCACCCAGCCACCAGTGGCCCTGCCCGCCCACCCACCATGCCCACTCACATGGGTGTGCTCTCCTCGGCGTGGTGTCCTGGGGGGCGGACCACAGCAAAGCCGTTCTGCAGACCGTGTCAGACCAGGGGGTGGGGTGGGGGACGGCGAGAAAAGAGGAAAAGCCGTTTCAGATCCTCTGGAAAACCTGACAAGCACTCTCAGCAGACGCAGAGGGCCAGGGGCGCTCCCTGCCACCTGGTGGCCTGGCCTGGGCACAGCACTGGCTGAGGCCTCCGAGGGAGTCTGGGCCATCTGCATAGAGGCCTGCTGCTTCTTGGGGCCTCGGGGGAAGCCAGGCGCCCACATCAAGTCCAGGGCTTGCCTTGGCTTCCTGCTGTGGGGCTGCGGGTCAGACTTGCAGCACCTCAGTTGGGGCGCCCTTGGTGCTCACTGGTGGAGACCTGGACGTGGCTGAAAGGGAAGGGGCCCTGCTGGCATGGGCTGCCCCCGTTGGCCCTGACAGGCACGACTGGGGAGTGGGCAACTCCAGGAGAAGTGCTTCAGAGACCAGCACTGGCGTGGCTGCATGCCTCTCCTCATGCCATCTGCAAACCCCTCCTAGCTGCTGTAATAAAAATGGCTCCAACGTGTGTCTCATCAGCAGCAGGAAGCCATGTGGTCAGCTCCATAATATTAAGGTCTCAAAAAGGGCCACCAACCAACAATTAATGACTGTGCTGGGGGGTGAGGAGCAGGCCAGCTCCGGAGACCAGGATCAGGACAGGAGAAGAGTGGCAGTGAGGCTACAAGGCAGACCCCGAGGTAGACCCTGCCCTCAGACTCAATTCTGCAAAACCCATTTCCGTTCCTGTGCTGTGCAGTGGCTCTCAATGCTGCCCACGGCCCCTGGGCACTATCTGCCTTCCGGCTGTAAGGACAGCTGCGGATGGTGCAGCGCACTGGAGGGCAGGCTGCTCGAGCCTGACCAAGCCAGCAGCAGCAGGGAGCAGCAGCAGCCCCTAGGCATTCGCTGCCGCATGCTGCCGGGAAGGGGAGGCCGTTCCTCCCAACAGCATCCTCAATGAAGCAGTAAAACTTATACATGGATTCAATCTCCGCACTGTGCACATGGCTTGCAGAACCTGGTGCAAAACCAGAAAGGCGTACAGGGCCCCCTGGGGGCAGCATGCGCTGACTATTGGGGAAGGCCATGTGCCACTGGTCTTGGGAGCTGAGCGAGCTCCTTGGCTCAGGGCACCCTCTTGCCTTGCAAGAAGGGCAGAAGCAGACTGCTGGAGCTCTGACTTGGGTAACCTAAGACAGGCTGTCCAGCACAGGGACACTGGGCGCCCTCCAAGGTGCAGCAGGCAGTGGCTGTCCATGATAAGAACCCGAGCTTCTGAGTGAAAACAACTCGTTTTAAGACCTTGTCTGCACTGCAAGTGGAACAACTCTCCCCGAGCTCCAGGATTTCTTGGTGAGATGGGCCGTGAGGCCACGGTCTCAAAAAGGGAGCACTACTGTGTCTACAGGAGATAGGGATTTCACGGGTAAAGGTCTGCAGCCAGTCCCAGGGTGCTGGGCTTGTCCCCAGCACTGGAGGTGAGGCCCAGATGTGGTCTCCAGAGTTGCCGCCAGCTGCCTAGCGCAGGCTGTCGAGCGCCTCTGCCTCTCCAGCTGCACACCCATGCCAGGCCATGATGCTCCCGTGCTTCAAGGTGTGGCCACAGATGGACACAAGACAGGAGTGCTTGATGCCACCGTCCACTATGCCAGATGCTACTGGTGCTTTAACACAGTATTTTAAAAGTTCCTCAGGTTTAATCTGTAATGTGACCGACAGGGCACGACATGGAAATGAGCTCCTTAGGTCCTCAGCACCTGTTAGAGCGTAGAGGTTCCCAAGACTGATCTCTGAGAATCTCTGACCTGCGCATCTTCCCCAGTGTGGGAAGGGTCCACACTTTCTCTGGACCTGCCTTCTGCAGCCCAGCTCTGCCAGGGCCCCCACTGACCTTCAGCTCTCCAGTGGCCACCTTAAAGACCAGCTCCACCACGCAGCCCACGGCCAGACGAGCTGCCCCTGATGAGTGCACCTCATTCCATATGGTGTCACTATCCACCTGTGGAAACATGGTTACTGTCACCACCCCTGAGGCACTGTGCAGCCTCACATCTGCCCTTCATCAGCACAGACACAAGCCACACCTGGGCTGGTTTCCTTCTCAGACATGCCGAGACACACTAAGTAGAAAATGGAGAGTGACGGCGCGGAGTCCCACTGTGTGCCTGCCCTCTCTGAGGTGCCCTTCTCTCTACTACTCCCAGGCTCTGAGCTCAAGGATGTCAGGTTGTTGGGTCCCTGCCCTGAGCCCAGCCCTGCCGCTATGACTATAGCTAAGAGGGCACACTACAATTAGTCAGGTCTCCTCAAATTAGGGCTTTCCACACTGCATTTAACTGAAAGCTTTGACTAGTTGACTGGGGTGGCCCAGGAGGAGTGAGCATGAGCCCCAACCCCAGGGGACAGCTCGTCAGCCCTGCTAGCTGCTTGCACTCCAACCAGCGAACAGTGTGCATGGAATTACTTTGTTACCCTAGACGGTTATTTCTAAGGCCCACCTGACGTGAGAGCCAGAAATCAGACACTGCTAGGTTTGCAGAGAAGTCTCTGTGGGCACCTGGCTGGGCCTGGGCCCCAAAGCAGCCATACCCTGGTATGTCCCTTGTGCACAAGGGGTTGCTGAGCGGCCACCCAGGGCCTGGGCCAGACATACGGGGACTCATGCCTTCCCTGGGTGGGGACTGGCCTGTGCCTTCACGAGCTCATATAATGTCACTCAAGGAGCTGTCTCAAATCGACCCCTGACTACTCATTTTGGAACTCCAGAGCTGGCAGGAAACCTGTGCTTGTGCCGTCCTCATCCCCAGCCCAGGCCTGTGAGGCTTCTGCCCACTGCAGGGGCAAGAGGCCTCCTGATAGACACTGGTCCCGCCATGGGGAGGGAGGGATCTTCCACCGGGAGATCATGATGCTTCATCATCAAAGCAAGTCTGAAAACGCCTTCACAGGACTGAAGACAGTCTTGAGTGTGTTTGGCCAGGACTGTCCTTTTCAAAGATGGAACCTCTAGGCTCTGGGTTTCCAATTGTCAAAAGAGCACCTTCACCTTGCAGCCCCGTCCTGAAGACCGGCTGCTGTCTGCACGGGGCGCCGGCCCAGTTCGGTTCTGGAGGCTTCAGTGCAGCCGTCTCATTGGACCCAGGCAACAGCTGGGAGAGATGCCCCCAACCGCCCTGGGCCCCCCAGGGACAGCATTGTCCTGGGAAGGCCAGGCCTAGAGGCTGCCAAAGGAGCCAGATTACTCCCCTCCTGGATGCAAAGAGCCTGGCTTCAGGGCCAAGCCAAGGCGGGGGATGACAGGCAGCGGCTCTGCTGTGTGCTGTGGCTGCCCCGTCCCCAGAGAACCTGCCGGGACCCTCCTGTGGCTTCGTCCTGCTGTGGCTGTCCGCCTGCTCAGGGCTGGTCACCAGGATGCCATCCCTGCCGCAGGCACTGCAGGAAGGGCCAAGTGTACACCCTTCACAGCAGAGGTGCGAAAACAGGAGAAGGGAGCCACGAGATGGGTCCTCGCAGTCTGAGATGTGACCAGATGAGCAGGGATGGCCAGCTGGGGTGAGCTCACAGGTGGCAGGGGATACCCCGAGTCCGTGCCACACTCGGGGGCAGGGGCTGATCCTGGTGAGGTTCACAAGGAAACTCAAGGACACCACCTCCTCACTAACCTGAAACTTAAACAGGGAGGTGACTAAAGCAGTTGACAGCCTACATCTAAAGAGGTCGAGACAGGACACGGCTGGGCTCCGGAGGCCCACTGCACAGCGCAGTGCTCCCTGCAGCTGCTCTCAGGAAGCGTGCCTCCTCTTGTTGCTGCGTCCCCACTCTGGCAGAAGGGCCAACCCCTCCCCCACTGGTTCTGGGGTCTGCTTTGCTTCTCCTGACACCCAGGGGCCTGGCTGTGGCTCTGGAAAAGGACACTGAGGCATGGGAGAGCTGTGGCTGCAGCTTGATCCAGTGAGTCCACCCAAGCTGGGTGGCCACCATGCGCCCTCCAGTCTGCCTTCCTGCTGCATGGCGGACGGCAGAGAAGACCTGAAGATACCCACGGGCCGCGCTTCCCGCCACTCGTGGACGGGCTCCACCTGCAGCTGCTGCAGCCACATGTGAGGTGCAGCTCTGGTCCCACGCCGCACCCGGTCAGGTCTAGCACCAGGGCGGCCTGAGTGGGCATTGAGTTTTCATTTGCAAACCATAAGTCCTGCCTCGGTTAGGCCTGCTGGCTGTGGGGCAGTGCAGCTCCAAATCTTTTCAAGTCTGGCCAAAAACCCAGCTGCGTTAAGAGACCGAAGCCTATTTACAACTAAAAGTCCCCAGGGCTCGGCTGGGATGACACGGTCACCCTTCCTGACAGGGTAGTTTTCAAAGCAGCAACTTTGGCAGACTCGGTTCGAGAACGCAGTCTTGTTGCATTCCTACAACAGAATGCAGACCTGGACTGTCCCCTGCCGTCTGTGGTCACGCTGCCAACTCAGCAGGGAGAGCTTCTGCTGCCCACCTGCTCCTGCTGCCTGGCCTCTGTGACCCTTCACAATGGTCCTCAATGCCACAGGTCACAGGTCACAGATGGGACAGGAGGCTTGGCCTCGCCTGCAACACAGTGCTCCAGGTGTTGCCCCAGCCCTGCCACCAACAGGCCAGAACTGGGGACCTCGTTCAGCAAGGACTGGAGGCCAGTCCACTCGAGCAGAGAGAAGGTCTCTGTCACTGCATGCCTCTGCCTCTTCTCCCGAGGGTCCAGTGGAGACATCTGCCTCCCAAATGCCACGTGCCTATGGGGCCACTGCTCAGGGGCTCTGGGCAGAATGAGCATGCTCCGCCCCTGGGCTTCTCTGCCACCTGAGTGGACACACCGATCCTCTGTGACCTCAGAGCTGGCCGCGGTGGATGCAGAGGACAAGACACAGCCTGCCTGTGGGTTCTAGTTCTCAGAGCCAGCGCCCAGCAGGGCCCAGGCCGTGTGCGCCGGATGCCCATCCCCAGGGAAAGACGCCCTACTCCTGCGATCTCACAGCAGGGCCTGGGAAGCCGTATCTGGGCACCTGGCCCAGAGGCCCTGCTTATGGAAAACACCTGGCAGCAATTTCCCACTCAGAGCAAAGCAAGGCAGTGATTTCTGTGACCGCTAGGACTCTAAGAACAAACAGGACATTACTCACACATTAAAGAAGTACTTACCCCCACACCGCCACAGGGGAGCCTGACAAACACGGAGGTCAGCGAGCCTGCGGGGAGAGGGAAAGGGTCAGGAGGCCAACAGCACGTCGGCTCTGGAGGTGCGTGCCTCTGAAACAGGGCGGAGGCAGGCCTGGACGGTGCTGGCCCCAGGGGTAATGCTCCCCGCTGAGCAGAGCCTGTCCAGAGGGAGCAGAGCTGCTGTGCTGGCAGGAGCCCTCATCTCAGGGCCGGCGGGCGGGAGCCCTGGGTTCACTGCCTCTACAGCAAGCTCCACATCCCAGATGCCGATGCTGGGTCCTGGGCAAGCCCCCTTTCAGCTCCCGACACCAGCGCTGTGTTCCGGCTCACAGGCCCCAGCTGGTCTCCCAGATGTGCAAGTGGGGAGAGGCCTGGGGTCCAACGCCCACAGGAGGACTTTCAGACACCGAGGACCCTGGGAGGGGAGCAAGGCACCTGCACCACCCCTCACAGCTTGGATCAGACACCCTCACACAGAACCCCAGGGCCCGCAGCACTCACAACTCCCAGCCCCATAAGGAAGGCACTCTAGGAGGGGAGGTGTCTTTCCTCTGTGATCTCAGAGCTGGCTGAGTGCAGGCCAGCCTAAAGCCTGCCTGTCACAACGGCAGAGACTGCCCCAGGAGGAGAGCCCAGGCTCCAAAGTGGCCCTCGTCCTTTAGGAACTGGGCAGGGAGGGCTCTGCATGCTGCCCTGGCTCCCAGAAAGCGGCCTGCCACCCCAGCTGCTGCCTGGTCCCCTCTGCTCCTTGTTCTCCATGCCCCGATCCTTCCCTGGCCAGGTCTGCATGTTTGCTTCTTACAAGCCCCAGCAAGCCTGGGGTCCAGACTTGCTCTAGCAAGGTCCCTTGGCCCAGAGTACAGCCCCATTCCCAACTCCCGCCCTGCCTGACCCTGAGCACCAGCTCAGGGCAGCGGGAGCACATCACAGGGCTCAGAAGCCCAGGTCCCCCAGGAAAAGTACACAGCTCCTGCTGCGGACCACTCAGGACACAGAGAAGCCTGGGGTCACTGAGGCCTGGCCCAACTCCTGCCTGCAAGGCCTGCAGCCCAGGGGCTTGGTGGTAAGTGAGAGCAGGTCTTGGGGTGCTGGAGAAGCCCCTGTGATGGCGGCAAGGCCCAAGGAACAGCTGGCACAGAAAGGTAGGTCAGGAGACCTGGACCCTGACCATGCTGCAGACACCCCCAGCCAGGCTGAGGAAGGCCTGGTGCACCAGTCTGCACTCGGCAGAAGCCCCGGAGTCTGCAACAGGGCTGGGCTGGGCTGGACACGATGCTGCTGTCTGCGCTCCAAGGCTGGGAGCCTGCTACCCAGCAGCAGGAAAGGCCAGGAGGGCAGAAGGGGCGCATCACAGGGCTCAGAGGCCCAGGTCCCCCAGGAAAGGTCCATATGGTGCTCACGTGGGATACACTGGCCAGCAGAGGGCAGGGGCTGGCTGACACCCTGCTGTGATCCCACAGAGGCAGACAGCCCTTTTGTGGGAGTGCCCAGCATGCTGTGGTGGGGGACGGCCGTGTCGACAGGTGCTAGCCTGTGCGACTGGCTCCCGCTCCTGCCCGGGCCACATAGGTACTGAGCCACCAGGCCAGTAGCATATACCAGGCTGGCTCCAGGCTCTCCCTGCTGCTCTCTGCCCTCAATTTCATGCCCACTCAGGCAACAGCCTGTGGCCTCCCCTTCCTGCCATCTAAAAAGAAGGGGACCTGGACTGCTTGGAGTCCTACCTGGGCCGGCTTCTCAGCCCCTCCCTGTCCTCCTGCCTTGGCTGGCTGCATGCCCACTGCCTGGGCAGTCATAGGGGACACAGGGTGCTCAACAGCAACACCACATGCCCTCGGGGAGTCACATGGCCACCCCTGCCCAGTGGCAGCACCCAAGGCAGGCACCACAGAGCATGGCGGCAGCAGGCGGATCGCCCCAGAGGCTGGCCACCAGGACAGCCAGAGCGGTCTCTCAGTGCAGGCAGGTCCCTTCCAGAGGTGTGGGGCAGAAGGAAGTAGGAACAGGTAGGCAAGGGCGGCCTGGGCAGGAGCAGGCCTGGACCACACCCCTAACACCCTGCTTACTGCTCACTGTCCTGCAGCATCACCTGGTATCCAGTTTTATGGAGGGAAGGCACAGTGGCTGGCATCAAGAGGACGCTCCTATAGAGAGCAGGAAATGGCCCTGGGGCCGGGGCCTTCCTCAGTCCCATCATGGCCTAGCAACAGCAGGGCTGTGGAAGGGAAGGTGTTCCCTGGGCAGACTTCACAAGGAAGCCAAAAGGGGCTGTCACATCCCAGGACACAGGGCCGCCCTGGGTGGGTGGTGGGCAGGGCATGCTCTACAGGGAGCTGACCCAGGACAGTCCAGGGCCTTGGAGTGTCCACCACTAAGGGCCTGTTCTGGTGCCAAGCCTTCTGTCAGCTCTAGCTTCCTGCAGCTTGGAGCCAGGCACCTGGGCTGGATGTGAGCCTCTGGCCTGAAGGCCGCCTGGGGCATTAAGGACTATCATCTCCTGTCCACCTGCAGCAGACTGGTTGGCGCTTCCAAGGGAAGGATTGGGGTTTCCTGCTATGACTACTGTCCTCTGGGGGGGACCTTGGTGAGCACCATGCAGCTGCCCCTGGGCTAGGCGCCCCTTGAGGCAATGCCAACTCATGCCACCATAAGACGAACCCTGGGCTTCCAGGCCAGCAAGGGGCCCACAGAGGGCACGGCACCATGGCAGTGAGGAAGACGGGGCCTTTTGCACACGGCTTACAATCTGTGGATCCTACAGAGAGGCAGGGAGCCACAGGGCATGCCAGGCAGAGGGGGGACGCCTGAATTCCCAGTCTGGAGCACCTGGACTGGCAGGGGAGCTCTGATCAGGACCACGGCCTGGGTGGGGAGAAGGTGGGACACTGGCCCTGTCGCGCCCAGTGCCTGCCTCCTGTGCAAGGTGACAGGCCACACTGCACGCTTGGCCAGCAGAAGGATCACCAAGCACGCTGCAATGGCCGTCACAGGACGTGGAGCACCTGACGCTCAAGAGGAGCCAGGGGACCAGAGGAGGGGAGCACCAGGCCCCCTGTCAGCAGGGGAGCGGGCTGTGGGCCCTGGCACACCGGCGCCTCTCCACGCCCTGACACACACACCGCACGGCTTCTCTCCGGTTCTGAGGGCCTGTCTTGAAACTGGTTGGAGGACCTAGGCCACCCACCTTCCCCCTGACTTGGAGGCCATCCTCTGCCCCCAAGCTCACGACTCTGGAGACTGGCATGCCAAGGGCCCTTTGTAGTGGGTCAGGCCACAGTGGGCTCTCTAAAGATGGACAGCCAAGGTGCACAGTGGACTGGGCAGGATCTGCCGCTCTGAGGGGGTGCAGCAGTGCCCACCATCGGGGCGACCACCCAGCTGATGTGTCCCCACCTTGAGCCCGTCGGCGACTCCCGAAGCCTGTTGGGGCGGCACGGGTGACTTGAGGCACAGGTCCCCTCACACTGGACTCGCAGGCAGCCTCTGCAGCACGCTGACAGCCACATGGCATGGGGAAGGGGAATCGCCAGGGCTGGCTCTCTGGCCTGCTGTCCTGCTGCTCAGCTCCCAGACTCCTGCCCCTGCCCCGCTGCCCGCAAGTCCCTCTCTGGTTCCTGCGCGTGCTCTGCTCACAGGGCCCCTCTTGGCCTTGGCTCTGTTGCTAGGCCTTCCAGGAGCCTTGGATCTGAACTTGGATCCAGCTGCTTGGGCACACCTGTCCAGAGCCGTGTCACACTCTCTGCCCCACCCTCTCCTGAGACCAGGACGAAGGCCTGGACACCTGACCGTCCCCTCAAGCCCTGAGCACACAGGGCTACCCTTTGAGGGCCTCCTTGCTGGAAAGTCTGCGTCATGACTGGAAGCCAGTGCAGGGTCCCCGTCAGCCCACCCCTACCCTGCTTCTGGCCAATGGTCTCCACAAGGGAGGGGCGGGGGCAGGCGGGTGCCCAGACGGGGAGCCCTGCCATGTTCTTTCTACAGCAGCAGCAGCTGCCCAGGACCAGGGAGCTGGGGTCCTGGCACAGGGAACAGAGGCCTGCACCTGCCCAGCCCCTGACCTACATCCCTCTCTGCTCCCTTTTATGCAGTCCTAGGTCTCTGTGGTCACCTCCCTGAGCTGCTGGGGTCTACAGAGCAAGCAGGGTTGCACTGGCTCAGGGGTCTATGCTGTTGACTGCTGAGGCAGGCAGGACCACGCCCCCTGTCCCACTGGAGGTCTGCTCTGGGTCCCACCTCCCAGGACCTGCCACTGCCAGCCCCTCTCCTGCTTCCCCAGAGTGTATGGCTGTACCTGGGGCCGAAAGCAGCATGCCTGGTCCCCTGAGGCTGGGGTCCAGGGTGTCCCCACAGGACCCTGGCTCCACACTCCCACAGGCAAGGGCTTCCCTGCAGCTCTGCTACAAAAGATGCCCTTGGGGAGCAGGTGAGGGGGGACTGGACACATGAGATGAAGGGGTCAGTGAACTAAGGAGCAGGAGGAGAGGGGGCCGGTCAGGACGGGGAGGGGTGAGTGCCCCGGTTTGGCCTGCGCAGCACGGGCCTGGTACAGAGCAGGCCTCTCATGCCCTCCGCTAGACACGCAGGAAGCCAGCCCAGCACGGCCGGCCTGCTATCCCTGTGACCCCATGGCTAGTGCCCAGAGCAGGCTGGGGCAGCTCTTCTCCTAGGGCAAAGGCTGGGATGCTGGGGAAGAAGCCAATGGCCAGTGGTTGCACGGGTTCAAGGTGGTCAGAGACTAGGGAAGAAATGACCCAGAAAAGAAGGGGCCTGAGGAGCCCTGGCCTGGGCCTGTGGCCAGGTGGCCTGCAGAGGTCTGCGCCCAGGGAGCCTGTGGGCCCCGACTCTAGGTCTGTGCCCAGGGAGCCCATGGACCCTGTCCTTAGGTCTGTGATCTGTATCTGGGCAGCCTGCAGGGCCAGGTGCCATCTATTCAAGGAGCTTAGCCAGGGGCCAGGGTTTCCCTGCACCCACTCAGGAGGGGCTGCCTGCTCAGGGCCAGCAAACAAGAGCCTCCTGCCCAGCAGCCAAGGCTCAGCTGCCAGGCTTCCAAGGGGTGAGCCAAACATGACGAGGGCTGGGGAGCATGCGGGAGCCTCAGTGCTCCTGAGTGGCCTCTGGCATGCAGACCCTTCTGCACCGGCCTTCCCTGACCCGAGGACTGAAGGCACGATTCTCCTGCAGGCCCCTTGCCTTGTGGCCGGGCACAGGCCTGCAGGGAAGCACCCATGCAGTTGGTGACTCTCAGGGCCACCCTGGGTGCAGGAGCCAAGGGCTGGAGACACCCCACGGGGTGAGGTCAACCTGGTAGGGAGGTAAGGAAGGTCTGGAAATACCTAGAAGTTTCTTACTGTCCAGCTTCTGCCTGTTGAGAGGGTTTGTACCGTACAGGAGGGCATGGGCCTCGGAGTGCACCGTCTGCAGCTCCTCCAGAGTGGCCTTCCGGCCGCGGACGCACTGTAGAGACAAGGTGAGAGGTGGCTCACATCTGTGCAGGTGCTGCTTCAGCTCGGCAGCACTGTCGCCCCAAGGGAAGCTTAGCTGGCCACAAGAGCGAGGACAGGACCACTGGGTGGTTATAAAACAAAGAGCGAGTATCAACCAACACTACCCCAAACACTGTAGAGGGCTTACACTTGAATTAGGGCTTTGGAAACACTGAACAAGATAACTCCAGCCTTCAACAGGTCACCCTTTGTTGTCACGCTGTGCTGACCCCTGCTAGGGCCTGGTCTTCAAGCAGGACTCAATACCAAAGACCATGTGAATTGCCTGGCGAAATCTCACTCAAGGGGAACTGGAGTCCCCACTCCCCTGGGCATCGCGGAGGGTCTGCACCTGCCTCAGGTGGTGATCTGAGACCCTGCACCTTGGTTTAGGACCCCTCCAGTGCAGACGCAGGGCTGTGTTCAGATTCCGCCCAGGGGATGAGCAGGGCATGTGCCCTGGTCGGGCTTGGCGCTCAGCCTTGAGAAGGGCGGGGCTGCCCACCCTAGAAGCCAGCTCTCCTGTGGAAACGCGTCTGGAGGGCCAGGCCACACAGGGACACACCTGGGCTGCGGTGGTGCCACCTCTGCTTTCTCGGGGTGGGAGCAGGGTCTGGACCACGGGCCTGGCCAGCACTGGGCCTTCCACAGGCCTTGGTGCCCAAGCTGAGGGAGCCCCGGCAGGGGTGCCCGGGGCCACCAGGAGTGCCTGCACTCGGGCCTCCCCTGCAGTGGGGGCTCGTCTGTGCGGTGCAGAAGGAAGAGGACGAGCGGGCAGAGCTAACCCTGCTCTCGAGAGGGACAACCAGAGCCAGCTGTCCCACCTGGAGGTCTGCTCTGGGGACCCCCTTCTCATGGTGGACAGTCACTCCAGGGTCGGGGAAGAGGAGAGGCAGTGTGTAGCAGTGATGGGAACGGGTCCCTGACCACCACAGTCCAGCCGCTCCAGGCACAGTGGAGGACATGCCCTGCAGGGGGTCCCCTGAGGGTGGCTGCCATTTGCTAGCCACTTCTCCCACCTTGTGGTAATTTGGGGACACAGGCACGGCCAGCGCCACATTCTGTCTGGACACACGATGTCTGGGGGCCATGTTTTGAGAGGCTCACGGGGTACAGGAGTCCTGGTCTTGTTGTCAGGAGGAGGCAGGCTGTGGCCACATGCTGTGAGGCAAGGAGGGCAAGGCCACAGGCCTCCCCACAGTGGATAAGATCTGAATTGCAGCAAGAGGGACTTTCAGTTAGACTAAGGGAGTGGCTTTTAAACTACAGTGAAGAGGAAGAGGCAGAGCACCTGCCCTCCAACTCTGGCAGAGGAGGGAGACACCAAACCCAGCAAACAGGGGCTCTGGGAGATCAGGACCACGAACTGTGCAGGAGAGCTTCCCAGCACTGAGGGGCTGAGCTGCCCCTTAACTGGGAAGCGTGTCCCTGTTGGCTCCCGGGCAACCAGGAAGCTCCCTGTGGCAGCAAGACCACAGGTCTCAGGCTGGACCGCAGCGGCAGCAGCTGGTGCTGGTCTGTGCTCTGCCCTCCTTCCAGCCTTCCTGCCAGCTGGGCCTACATGGTTGACTCTCAGAGCAGCCCCCGGGCAGCAGCCCCTGCGGCCCAGCCAGCACCCAGAAGGCCCAGAGGCCCAACATGGCTTTCACACCTCGGGAACGGCTGCTGGTGTGGGGAGGAGGCTGGCCTCCTGGAGGCTCATCCTGCTTCCCTCTCCACTTGGGCCCACAGGCTGCCCCTCCATACACCTGCACTCACTCACCTGCACTTCCCTCCACCTCCACACACCTGCACTTCCCTTCACCTCCACTCCACTCACCTGCACTTCCCTCAACCTTCACACATCTGTACTCACACACCTTCACTTCCCTCGACCTCCACACACCTGCACTCACACACCTTCACTTCCCTCAACCTTCACACACCTGCACTCACATACCTGCACTTCCCTCTACCTCCACACACCTGCACTCACACACCTGTACTTCCCTCTACCTCCACACACCTGCACTCATACACCTGTACTTCCCTCGACCTCCACACACCTGCACTCACACACCTGTACTTCCCTCAACCTTCACACACCTGTACTCACACACTTGCACTCACACACCTGTACTTCCCTCGACCTCCACATACCTGCACTCACACACCTGCACTTCCCTCAACCTTCACACACCTGTATCACACAGCTGCACTCACACACCTGCACTCACACACCTGCACTTCCCTCGACCTCCACACACCTGTACTCACACACCTGCACTTCCCTCGACCTCCACACACCTGTTCTCACACACCTGCACTCCCTTGACCTCCACACACCTGTATCACACAGCTGCACTCACACCTGCACTTCCCTCCACCTCCACACACCTGCACTTCCCTCCACCTCCACTCACCTGCACTTCCCTCCACCTCCACTCACCTGGACTCCACACACCTGCCCTCACACACCTGCACTTCCCTCCACCTCCACACAGATGAAAGGGGAGGTCTGGGTCCTGCTTGATCCAGGGGTCTTATTTTCTCACTTCAGCCTGGTTCCCATTGGGTTTTGGCAGAGGACCTCCTCTGAGCCCCCTGGCCCAGTGGTCCTATCTCCCAGCAGAGATGCTGAAGGGAGCAGGATGAGAGGGTGGGCAGGGGGAATCTGGAAACTTCAGGGGGCCCTGGGGGCCCTGGAAGGGAGGTCCCCAGCTCCATGCTGGCGAGGAAGGGGTCTCCCCAGCCATCTGTTGGGCTCTGCTGCCCCCCAGTGGGCAGCTGTCTGCCAGACCCAGGAAGCTGCGCCCACGGCCTCACCCTGCAGAGTCCTTGGTCTCCATCCCAGTGGCTCTGGGAAGACTGCGCACCCTCCCTGACCGAGCTGGACGTCACCAGTGAAGGTGGTGAAGGACACAGGCAGCCTGGGCCACAGACTGGGAGGAGGGCAGCCCTGAGGGGCTGTGCCTCCACACTGCAGAAGTGCCTGTTCATCCCGGGGGCCTGGGCCAGGCCCAGGTGGGCACCTGGGTGGCCTGGGGCGGGGCAGACGTGGTGGCCTTCTAGTTTGGTGGGATTCTTGGTCTGGGCAGGTCCCTACTAGGTGTGCCCTCCAGGACAAGCCTGGGAGGTGGCCACTGCCGCTTGTCACCCAGATGGGGAAGGCGGGCTGTGGGAGGCGGCCAGCTCCTGGTCCCTGAGCTTCTCTCAGTGCCTGGACTGCAGCAGGGCCTGTCACACAACTGTCCCCCAGGGGCTCAGACCTCCACACACCTGCACTCACATACCTGGCCCTGGGTGAAGGGCACCAGCTAGGTCCACTCATGGAAATGCTGCTGTCAGCCCCTGGGAAGACCCAGGAGGACCAGGGAACCTCACCGGGCTGGGCCCTCTTGCCTGGGAACAGGCTCCCTGGGGTGTGGGCGAAGGCTGGCCATCAGGGAGGCCAGCCAGGGAGGTGTGCAGCGGAGCCTCCCCCACAGCAGTGGGGTCATGTGGCACGCCCCCTCCGAGGAAGCCCCCCAGCCGTGAAGAATCTCGGTGTTAAGGAGGAGGACGTGATGCCAAGCCAGCCAGCTGGAGCTGCGACGTCCAGTTCCCCACAGCCTCAGATCCTGCCCTCCCCATAGAGGCCAGGAGCAGCGGTGAGCAGGATGGAAGTTACCAGGAGGAGGACACGGGAGCTCTGGGAGGTCAGCAGAGCCGTGGCTGTGCCAGAAGGGGGTGCCCTTGCAGCAGGAAGGGGCAGGTGTGGGCGGCAGCCCTGGCACTGCACTGGTGTGGAGGGTCTCTGCCCAGAGCCACGTGTGGGAGCCTGGGCCCCAGGGTGAGGTGGGCCCGGGGGAAAGTGATCAGGCCATGGGCTCCACCCTCCACAGGGCTGAAGGCTCAGGTCTTATCCAAGGGTGGGCCACCCACACATGTGGCTCCTTCCACAGGCCACCATTTCTCCACTGTGTTGTGTCACAACCTGGGGATCCTCACCAGAGGCTGGCACCAGGCTGTGTGGACTTTCTAGCCACCAGAATCATAAGCTAGACAAACCTCTTTTCTTTATAAATTACCCAGCCTCAGGGTTTCTGCTATAGCACCTGAAGGTGCAGGGACAGCTTCTCAGCAGAAGGGCCGTGCTCACACAGTGCAGAGGGTGACCCTGGGAAAGGCTGGCAGTGCTGCTCTCAACCCCTCCCCTGGGTACTACAACCAGATTCCACCTGCTGGGGGCCTGTGGGCTGAGCGAGAACATGACAATGGAGACCATGAATGGTGGCAGTGGGCGCCACCCGAGCGGCCCGGCCACGTTACCTCACACTTGCCGCGGAGGCCTGTCTCCTGCAGGCGGGACCAGATGCTCTGGATCCTCCCCGCATGCTCAGGGTGGCTGTTGGTGTTCCCACAGGCACACTGGTGTTTCAGCATCAGGGTGTCGTACACGAGGCCTGGAGGAGGACACAGGCAGCCGAGGTCAGTGGTGTGGCCATAGCTGGGCCAGCACCTGCCAGGAGGTGGCCCAGGCGGCCCCACAGCCCTGCTAGGAAGAGGAGAAAGACACCCTGAGAAAAAGAGCAAGTCCAACCCGACCCCTTGACCCACCAGGCCCAGAGGACATGGGTGAGGCAGAGGCGAGGCCGCGCGGGTGGTCTGGCCCTGCTCTGGCTCCTGGTACTGCCCAAGGCCCCGGTGGGGAGGGCAGCAGCATGGGGCAGCTAGGGAGAAAAATGTGAGCAGGTGGCCGGCCCCGGGGAGCCGCCCCACACCTGGGTGCCAGCTGCACCCCACAGGACTGTGCCAGCTTCCAGCACAGGAGGTCTTGTCCCTGTGAGGTCCAAGTCCACCTGGTCATGGACTGACCTCTGTGCAGAGCAGCCCTGATAGCTGGCACTGTCCCAGGGGCCCGAGGGTCAGGGTGGTCCCACATGGAGGGCTGCCGTCAGAGACCTCCAGAGGAGCAGGGACATGCCTGAGGACGCACAGACCCACACCGGGCTGCCCACAGCAAATGCAAACGAGCCCGTGGAGCTCAGAAACCTGCTGACAGCAGGACAAGGTCCAGCGCTAACGGGCTTGGGCTGCAGTGATGGGGGACACTCCTGAGGGAAGCCCTGCTGACCTCGGGACACCAGAGCTGCCGTGATGGACGCCACCCTGTCAAGGTCAGGCCCACTGCAGTGGCAGGTGGCCCCTCTGCCACCAGGCCCTGTCCCTAGAGGAGCTCTGTCCCTGGTGACTGCTGGCAGGAGGGCTGCACTGCTGGTCCTGCTTGGGGCTCCCAGGCTGGTGGTTCTGAGGCGGTGATCAGGGGACAGCCAGGACGAGTGGAAGACGCCCTTGCAGAGCTCACGGTGGGGCCGCCTGCTGGCTACGGTGTGCGTGCCCAGTGGGTGGGCTCTTCTAGAGCCTGATGCTGGAGGGTCTCTGCCTCTGCTCCTGAGATCAAAGGCAGTGTCGCCAGCCATGGTGGCTGGGGGCCTTGCTGGACGCCTGGAGCTGTGTCGGCTCCCCCACCTTCCTGCTCGGCCTCGGTGAGCTGAGCTAACGGAGCCAGCCCCGCACCTGAGGGGTTCTGGGTTCTCTACCAGAGCCGAGTGCTGAAGATGTGACTTTTGGTTAAAAAAAGTTCTGCAGGATGGGTACAGGGTCACAGGGACCCAGAGGCTCAGTGTGTGGGCAGGAGGGCGAGGTGCAGGTCTGAGCCAGGTAGATGGCCACTGCAGGACAAACACGCTGCACTCAGCAGGTCTCAGTGATGAGCTCACGCTTGCTGACGTGACCCCACTGCTGCTTCACAGTCAAACCCAGCAGGGTGCAAGCTGAGGAGCAGCAGGCCAGGTGACTATGCTGTGTGAAGGACGTGCAGAAGTACTGTGTGGGCCCGGGAGGCCGCCCAGGGTGCCGGCACCAAGAGGCGAAGCAAGCCTGTCCTCCTGCGGTCAGTTTCCCTGGGCGTCGACCTGTCCGCCCGCTACACAGACCAGGGTTTTGCCAGGGCTGCCGCCACGCCAGGCGGAGCAAGCTTCCTGCGACCTCGGGCACACCGTGCTTTGATGAACGTGTACCGACGGATCAACCCCAAAGTGACAACCCTGAAGCCAGGACAGGGCCTGAACACATGGACCACCGAAGCCCCTGCCTGCCAGCGCAGGGCACAGCCACTGCCGGTGGCCACGAGCTCTGGGGAGGGGCCCTGTCGGGCCCCGCTCTTCTGAGAATCGGTGTGCTTCCGTCAATGGCCAGTGACCCGTGCAGCCCGGCTGGTCTGGATCGCCGCAGTTGTCTCTGCCTTTCCTTGTTTCTGGGCGATCACTACGAGGTTTTCTCTGAATGTGACCAATGTCCTTCTAAGAGCTGAAGAGAAGACCTCGGCTGTGTCTGTGGGGTGCAGGGAAGCGAGCTCTTGGGGAGCGTGAGGACGCTGGGACCGTCACTGTCTCTACACCTGTCTTCCTGGCACCCCACGAGGTGGAGCACTGAGGCCGAGCACCGTGGCCACCCTGGCCACTCCGCTGTGGGGAGCCAGTGCTGCTCCCCTCTAGGGCTGGCACAGGGAGCCAGCCAGGGAGCAGCCTTCACCTGGCTCTAGGCCCAGCGTCCTCTGCTGTGCTCTTGCTCCTGCGCCTTTCAGAAAGAAGCAAAGCTACCTGCCTTCCCACAGGAGGGGACAGGTGGAGTGAGGGACAGGCGGGGTGAGGGACAGCGGCGAGGAGACTCGGGCCCCGGAGCTTGCTGGGCTCCTCTCCAGCACAGCTGTACAGTAGGTCAGTGGGGCCTGCAGAACTGTGTTGGGGACATCAGCTTGGTTCAGCAAGGGGGTAAGTGAGAAAGACCAAGTCCACTCTCTCGCTGACCCAGGACGGGCCACGGGGGCATGCAGGTGGGGACTGCCGTCCCTCGACAGCCCACTGAACAGCACTGGTGTGGCTGCAGGCTGTGTGGCCTGAGCCCTCACAGTGGCCCTCCTGGAGCTCTGGCTGCAGCAGCTTCCCACCCACCGCAGCAGGGCCTCGCCCGCGTCTTACCTGTGGTGAACCTTGGCTTGGTGGGGGGCTCCTGGACAGACACAGGGAAGGTGGCGGACGCTGGGGAGGACTGTGCTCGGGACAGAGGCCTGTGGCCGCTGAATGACACTGGGACGCCGGCAGCCTCCATGGACGCCTGGTAGCTCCTCAGTTGGTGGATGCGCTGCTGCTCCAGCAGGAGGGCTTGCTGCGGGGAGGGACAGCAGTCTGCGCCGCTGGCACACCCCTCCCACCCGGGGCCCAAGGGTCACACCCAGGCTGTGAACAGATGGGCCAGGCCCCACCCTGGGTCAGCCAGCCACAGACGGCCACCTTCCTGTGCTTGTGGCCATGCCAAGTGAGGTCAGGGTGCAGAATGCAGGTACAGTCTGCCTCGAGCACCCGGCCTCCTGGCAGGAAGACAGACGTGGACAGGGAGCTCCAGCACAAGCCCATCTCCTCCTCATGGGGAGCCCCCAGTGAGGGGACACGGGGGCTTCTCTGAGGAGGTCCTGAGTCACAAGGAGCAGCAGGGGTCACCCTCCATGCTGAGGGCTCAGCCCCATATGGGGTGAGGTGCACTGACCTTGCCTGGGGACCCCTGGAGGCTCACGGTGGCCAGGCTGCGGTGAGGCCAGCAAGCACAGACTGTTGCCCTCATCAAGTTCCCCTGGTCTTGTCTGGACCAAGAGTTTCTAATCTGGATGCCAAACTTGGGCCAGAAAGTGACCACAGACACAGAGGGCACCTTCATTCCTCCACTAGCAGCTCCCCATCCCGTGCCTCTGACCGCCCTGGGAAGGGAGGAACTGCGGGGGTAAGAGGAACATTCACTCGCAGTTCAGGGGCCAGGGAGGACAGAGCCAGGAGGGTGTGGACATGCCTAGGTCCCCCAAGGGACACGGGTCCCCATCAGGACCCAGCCTGCCCAGCCTCCCGAGGCCTCCTGCCACAGCCACAGGCCACAGAGGGGAAGAAGCAGGATGTCTCCACCCACTCCGGCTCACCCTGCCCACGTTCTGCCAGATGTGATGAAGAGACCACAGGGCCATGGAGCACCAGGTCCACCTGCTGGAGAACCTGGAGAACCTGGGCCCAGCCCCTGGTTTCTGCCCAAGAAGTGGGGTCAAGGTCAAGGGCAGAGGAAATCCAGGTGCTACAGGCCTGGCTCACTGGCCACAGCAGGCTAAGCCTGACTTAGTGACCCACCGTTGCTCCTGAGGTGTGACATGGCTACTGGGGACAGGTCCAGTGCTCTATCCTATGCAAACCTCTGCAAGCTGTCCTGGGCCTCACCACGCTCCCCCTGGGGAGTTCTGCTCTCCAGGGTGGACAGGAAGAGCCCCTGGGAGGGTCTCATGCTGGACAGCTAGCCAGGCCCTCCTCCCAAGTGCATGCCCATCACCACCTCAGACACCAGCTGAGGCCGTGCGTGTGCGGCACCCAACCTGGCATCTGCGTGACAGAATCCTGAGTCTCAGTCACAGTAAACCTTCCTTGAGACCTTCTGGGCCCCACCAGAAACAGGGTGGGAGGGAAGGGCCACCCAAGGGCTGGTGGGCCAGGGGTCGGCAGCTCTCGCCACCTGGGCTTCTGTTGCTGCTGTCACCATTGGTTCTACTGGACTTTGCAGGAACTGGAGAAGGTCACCTCTGGCCCCAAAGGACAGAAACACCACCAGGCCAGCTGCCAGGTCATGGCTACTCGGGACAGAGTCCTGGAATCCAGGCTCGGGCCCTGGGGAGCCGGGAACAAGGCTGCAACCCACTTTCTGCATCTCCAGTGAGGGCCGAGTGAGCAGGGCCCAGGTGGTGGGCTGGGCAGGGGAGCCCTGGCCACCTGCTGGAGCTGTCATGGCTAGGCAGTGTCATGGAATCCAGCCAGAAGGCTGGGGGTCAGCCAGTGGCCCCAGTGCCCCAGAAGCAGTACCCAGGCACTGGCCTGGCTGCTGGAACGCACGGCCCACAGCACTGCTCAGATCCACTGGCTCAGCCCTGCTCCTCAGGAGGGAGCGACCTTCCCGGAGGCCGCCTGGCTTCTGACCTGGATTCTGACCACTAGCTGACTATCCTAAGTACGCTCTTGCCTTGGCCACTTTGTTTTTCACTGGGACTTCACACATCATTCACTGGATTTCTTCATCTCTTAGGAGTCTGGGCGTGTGAATCAGTGCCCCACCTCTCACTGGCTCAGGACAGCCCATCAGAGTGCTTTTCTACAAAGCTGGACACCAGCATCTCTCTCCTTGGCCCCCAAGTTCCCAGCTGCTGCCCCGATCCTGCCCACCTTCTTAACTGACTCAGTCTGGGGTTATTTGAATCTCACCAGTGCCTGGCTTCTACGGACCTGAAGAGAACCAGCTCTGGGGAATGGGCTGTTCGCTGAGAACAGGTACATGAATGTGGGTGCCCACAGTTCATACAGGACAGACTCCAGGCCAAGGTGGTTGGCAAGTGGCTGCCCAGTGACTGCCTGCCCACTGCCCTGCCCTGGCACCTGTCTGAAGAGCAGCTCCTGCTCAGTGGGTGGGCGCTGGCCTGGCTCCGCCTCCCGAGTGGGGTCCGCCTCTTCCTCGTCGCTCTCGATGGGCTCCTGCTTCACCTGCACACCGGCCAGTGTGTGCGCCTCCTTCTGCCCTGGGAGCCGGTCCAGATAGGGCTCATCCAGCAGGGCCTGGTGCTCCCGGAGCTCCTCCTCTGTCTCCTCGGGGTGGCTCTCTGGCTGCCGTGGCGGCTCGCTGGGCTTGGGGATGATCTGCAACGCAGAGGAACCAGCTCAGACTCAGAGGTCCTGGGCTGGAGAAGGCTCCTCCCAAGGCAGCACTTCGGGAGTGCACCAAGGCCACAGGCACCACGACCCGGACCTGGGGCTAGCTGGCCTGCCCAGCACAGGCCCAGCCAGGCTATGGCCGGAGACAGATGGCACCTGGTGCTTAGAAGCCTCTGGGAGTGGGCACATGGGCTTGAAGAAGTCGCAGGTGTGGGGAGAGGCCAGCGCCAGCTGCAGACACAGCTGTCCAGAGAAACTCAGCCTCTCCTGCAGCGGGGGACCCAGTGTGACACAGCACTGAGCTGGCAGGAGGGCTGGGGACGGGGCAGAGGAGGCACTGGCACTGCTGGCTCTCGGGGAAGGGGCCTGATGAGAAGGTGTTCTGGGGAAATGACAGACTGGTTCCTAAATCCCCACGCCCACACTTGAAGCTCCCCAGACCCAGGACCTGAGAGAAGGGGTGCTGTGACTGGGAGGGGTGTGCCTGTACAGCCCAGGGCCCATGCTGAGGGAGCCTTGCCGTGCGGACAGGGCTCTGCCCTCTGACTGCTCTGTAAGGAACCTGGGGCTGCCGGGATCTGGCACTTTCTAAATCACAGAGTGTGCATGCTTCTAAGAGTCCTTCAGTACTTCTGCTGAATTTGTGCCCCGTACTCTGTGGAATGGGCTAGGTGGAAGCTCAGGCTTCAGTTCTACTTGCCAGTTTCGGGGAGGTCACTGCATAGACACAAGAATCCTGACGACTGTCACCCTCTACGTCCCTCCTGTGCCTGCTGCAGGGAGACCAGGACTTCAGACCAAGTGTGGGCTTGTTTACAAAGGAGCAGGCTGCGGAAGCCCGGCAGTGCGGATGCTGCACACAGCAGACCTCTGACACCAAGGCAATGTGAACAGGGCTGGGCCTGGCATGGAGTAGGTCAGCCTGGTGCCAGGAGAAGGTGAGCCACCACGTGAAGGCAATAGAGGTGGCTGGCACATTAAAGACCAGCTGGAAAGCCAGTCATCGAGGCAGAGTGCAGTGGGAGTGTGGGTACGGTATGCTGGTCAGAGTGCAGACTCCTGCAAAAGGCAAGCTCATGGGGGCCCGAGGCACGGCACTGCTGACCCACACCTCACAGCCAGGTCCTGCGCACCCTCACCGCAGGTGTGCCGGTGACTACGCCATACCAGCTCAACTGTGGATCAAGCACACGGCGTCGGCAGACCCTCCAGTCACCCCTCAATCAAGCAGGAGCAGCCTGCTTCCAACAAGCAAGGGGATGCCTCAGCCCAGCTCAACAGCCTTCCGCAACTTCAAACAGCCACTTTCCAACATCCATCTCACCAGCAGGTTCTGTGATCCACGAGCTCCACATTTCCCTGCACACCCCACACCTTGGAACCCTGGCTGTACGGGTTAGGAGGAAAGGAGCCTGGTGGGTGCCACCCTGGCCTCTACTGCCTCACGGGACCGAAGTGCTCCTGCATCTTGCCCCCAACTAGCCTGGGGCCTGGTGCAGTCTGGCTGGGAATGAGGGGAAGACCAGGATTTCCCCTCCCTGAGGGGAGGCTCAGGAGCTGGGGCAGGAGAGCAGGGGACCCGGGGAGCCCCTGAGAGTGGCCAGAGTGGCTGGTGTGGGAGTCCAGGCAGGAGAGGGAGGCACTAAGGAGGGAAAGGGACAGGCAGGGTGGGTCTGGGAGAGCCCGAGTTCGGGAAATGGACGGAAGGCAGGGTGTACAGCAGGTGGCCTCAGGGCAGAGAATGAAGGGACATAGGCCCAGGCTGCAGGGCTGATAACAGGGGATGGGCCTGCACCCCAGGGTTCAAGAGCAGGCCTACAGAAACGCCAGCTGGCCCTGGTGGGAGGCCAGGTACAGCCTGGCCATGGAGACTGGTGCGAGCCTGGGGCCCAGGAGAGGGCCTGCGAGGAACGGGGTCTGAGTCTGGTAGGTGGATGGGGTCTGCAGCCCAGCACAGGGGAGTGCAGGAGGGGATCCTGGACAGATGAGCCAGAAGCTCCAGACATGAGCCAGCCTGAGGGCAGGCCTGGAGACCAGAGCTGAGGGACAGGGCAGGAGGGCCTGGGGGACCAGAGCTGAGGGACAGGGCAGGAGGGCCTGGGGGACCAGAGCTGAGGGACAGGGCAGGAGGGCCTGGGGGACCAGAGCTGAGGGACAGGGCAGGAGGGCCTGGAGACCAGAGCTGAGGGACAGGGCAGGAGGGCCTGGGGGACCAGAGCTGAGGGACAGGGCAGGAGGGCCTGGGGGACCAGAGCTGAGGGACAGGGCAGGAGGGCCTGGAGACCAGAGCTGAGGGACAGGGCAGGAGGGCCTGGGGGACCAGAGCTGAGGGACAGGGCAGGAGGGCCTGGGGGACCAGAGCTGAGGGACAGGGCAGGAGGGCCTGGGGGACCAGAGCTGAGGGACAGGGCAGGAGGGCCTGGGGGACCAGAGCTGAGGGACAGGGCAGGAGGGCCTGGGGGACCAGAGCTGAGGGACAGGGCAGGAGGGCCTGGGGGACCAGAGCTGAGGGACAGGGCAAGAGGGCCTGGGGGACCAGAGCTGAGGGACAGGGCAGGAGGGCCTGGGGGACCAGAGCTGAAGGACAGGGCAGGAGGGCCTGGGGGACCAGAGCTGAGGGGCAGGGCAGGAGGGCCTGGGGGACCAGAGCTGAGGGACAGGGCAGGAGGGCCTGGGGGACCAGAGCTGAGGGACAGGGCAGGAGGGCCTGTTTGGGACCAGAGCTGAGGGACAGGGTAGGAGGGCCTGGGGGACCAGAGCCTGGGGGACAGGGCAGGAGGGCCTGGGGGACCAGAGCTGAGGGACAGGGCAGGAGGGCCTGGGGGACCAGAGCTGAGGGACAGGGCAGGAGGGCCTGGGGGACCAGAGCTGAGGGACAGGGCAGGAGGGCCTGGCGACCAGAGCTGAGGGACAGGGCAAGAGAGCCTGGGGGACCAGAGCTGAGGGACAGGGCAGGAGGGCCTGGGGGACCAGAGCTGAGGGACAGGGCAGGAGGGCCTGGAGACCAGAGCTGAGGGACAGGGCAGGAGGAACTGGGGGACCAGAGCTGAGGGACAGGGCAGGAGGGCCTGGGGGACCAGAGCTGAGGGGCAGGGCAGGAGGAACTGGGGGACCAGAGCTGAGGGACAGGGCAGGAGGGCCTGGGGGACCAGAGCTGAGGGACAGGGCAGGAGGGCCTGTTTGGGACCAGAGCTGAGGGACAGGGTAGGAGGGCCTGGGGGACCAGAGCCTGGGGGACAGGGCAGGAGGGCCTGGGGGACCAGAGCTGAGGGACAGGGCAGGAGGGCCTGGGGGACCAGAGCTGAGGGACAGGGCAGGAGGGCCTGGCGACCAGAGCTGAGGGACAGGGCAGGAGGGCCTGGGGGACCAGAGCTGAGGGACAGGGCAGGAGGGCCTGGGGGACCAGAGCTGAGGGACAGGGCAGGAGGGCCTGGGGGACCAGAGCTGAGGGACAGGGCAGGAGGGCCTGGGGGACCAGAGCTGAGGGACAGGGCAGGAGGGCCTGGGGGACCAGAGCCTGGGGGACAGGGCAGGAGGGCCTGGGGGACCAGAGCTGAGGGACAGGGCAGGAGGGCCTGGGGGACCAGAGCTGAGGGACAGGGCAGGAGGGCCTGGGGGACCAGAGCCTGGGGGACAGGGCAGGAGGGCCTGGGGGACCAGAGCTGAGGGACAGGGCAGGAGGGCCTGGGGGACCAGAGCTGAGGGACAGGGCAGGAGGGCCTGGGGGACCAGAGCTGAGGGACAGGGCAGGAGGGCCTGGCGACCAGAGCTGAGGGACAGGGCAGGAGGGCCTGGGGGACCAGAGCTGAGGGACAGGGCAGGAGGGCCTGGGGGACCAGAGCCTGGGGGACAGGGCAGGAGGGCCTGGGGGACCAGAGCTGAGGGACAGGGCAGGAGGGCCTGGGGGACCAGAGCTGAGGGACAGGGCAGGAGGGCCTGGGGGACCAGAGCTGAGGGACAGGGCAGGAGGGCCTGGCGACCAGAGCTGAGGGACAGGGCAAGAGGGCCTGGGGGACCAGAGCTGAGGGACAGGGCAGGAGGGCCTGGGGGACCAGAGCTGAGGGACAGGGCAGGAGGGCCTGGGGGACCAGAGCTGAGGGACAGGGCAGGAGGAACTGGGGGACCAGAGCTGAGGGACAGGGCAGGAGGGCCTGGGGGACCAGAGCTGAGGGACAGGGCAGGAGGGCCTGGGGGACCAGAGCTGAGGGACAGGGCAGGAGGGCCTGGGGGACCAGAGCTGAGGGACAGGGCAGGAGGGCCTGGGGGACCAGAGCCTGGGGGACAGGGCAGGAGGAACTGGGGGACCAGAGCTGAGGGACAGGGCAGGAGGGCCTGGCGACCAGAGCTGAGGGACAGGGCAGGAGGGCCTGGGGGACCAGAGCTGAGGGGCAGGGCAGGAGGGCCTGGGGGACCAGAGCTGAGGGACAGGGCAGGAGGGCCTGGGGGACCAGAGCCTGGGGGACAGGGCAGGAGGGCCTGGGGGACCAGAGCTGAGGGACAGGGCAGGAGGGCCTGGCGACCAGAGCTGAGGGACAGGGCAAGAGGGCCTGGGGGACCAGAGCTGAGGGACAGGGCAGGAGGGCCTGGGGGACCAGAGCTGAGGGACAGGGCAGGAGGGCCTGGGGGACCAGAGCCTGCGGGACAGGGCAGGAGGGCCTGGGGGACCAGAGCTGAGGGACAGGGCAGGAGGGCCTGGCGACCAGAGCTGAGGGACAGGGCAAGAGGGCCTGGGGGACCAGAGCTGAGGGACAGGGCAGGAGGGCCTGGGGGACCAGAGCTGAGGGACAGGGCAGGAGGGCCTGGGGGACCAGAGCTGAGGGACAGGGCAGGAGGGCCTGTTTGGGACCAGAGCTGAGGGACAGGGCAGGAGGGCCTGGGGGACCAGAGCTGAGGGACAGGGCAGGAGGGCCTGGGGGACCAGAGCCTGGGGGACAGGGCAGGAGGGCCTGGGGGACCAGAGCTGAGGGACAGGGCAGGAGGGCCTGGCGACCAGAGCTGAGGGACAGGGCAAGAGAGCCTGGGGGACCAGAGCTGAGGGACAGGGCAGGAGGGCCTGGGGGACCAGAGCTGAGGGACAGGGCAGGAGGGCCTGGGGGACCAGAGCTGAGGGACAGGGCAGGAGGAACTGGGGGACCAGAGCTGAGGGACAGGGCAGGAGGGCCTGGGGGACCAGAGCTGAGGGACAGGGCAGGAGGAACTGGGGGACCAGAGCTGAGGGACAGGGCAGGAGGGCCTGGGGGACCAGAGCTGAGGGACAGGGCAGGAGGGCCTGGGGGACCAGAGCTGAGGGACAGGGCAGGAGGGCCTGGGGGACCAGAGCTGAGGGACAGGGCAGGAGGGCCTGTTTGGGACCAGAGCTGAGGGACAGGGCAGGAGGGCCTGGGGGACCAGAGCTGAGGGACAGGGCAGGAGGGCCTGGCGACCAGAGCTGAGGGACAGGGCAGGAGGGCCTGTTTGGGACCAGATCTGAGGGACAGGGCAGGAGGGCCTGGGGGACCAGAGCTGAGGGACAGGGCAGGAGGGCCTGGGGGACCAGAGCTGAGGGACAGGGCAGGAGGAACTGGGGGACCAGAGCTGAGGGACAGGGCAGGAGGGCCTGGTGACCAGAGCTGAGGGACAGGGCAAGAGGGCCTGGGGGACCAGAGCTGAGGGACAGGGCAGGAGGGCCTGGGGGACCAGAGCTGAGGGACAGGGCAGGAGGGCCTGGGGGACCAGAGCTGAGGGACAGGGCAGGAGGGCCTGTTTGGGACCAGAGCTGAGGGACAGGGCAGGAGGGCCTGGGGGACCAGAGCTGAGGGACAGGGCAGGAGGGCCTGGGGGACCAGAGCCTGGGGGACAGGGCAGGAGGGCCTGGGGGACCAGAGCTGAGGGACAGGGCAGGAGGGCCTGGCGACCAGAGCTGAGGGACAGGGCAAGAGAGCCTGGGGGACCAGAGCTGAGGGACAGGGCAGGAGGGCCTGGGGGACCAGAGCTGAGGGACAGGGCAGGAGGGCCTGGGGGACCAGAGCTGAGGGACAGGGCAGGAGGAACTGGGGGACCAGAGCTGAGGGACAGGGCAGGAGGGCCTGGGGGACCAGAGCTGAGGGACAGGGCAGGAGGAACTGGGGGACCAGAGCTGAGGGACAGGGCAGGAGGGCCTGGGGGACCAGAGCTGAGGGACAGGGCAGGAGGGCCTGGGGGACCAGAGCTGAGGGACAGGGCAGGAGGGCCTGTTTGGGACCAGATCTGAGGGACAGGGCAGGAGGGCCTGGGGGACCAGAGCTGAGGGACAGGGCAGGAGGGCCTGGGGGACCAGAGCCTGGGGGACAGGGCAGGAGGGCCTGGGGGACCAGAGCTGAGGGACAGGGCAGGAGGGCCTGGCGACCAGAGCTGAGGGACAGGGCAGGAGGGCCTGGGGGACCAGAGCTGAGGGACAGGGCAAGAGGGCCTGGGGACCAGAGCTGAGGGACAGGGCAGGAGGGCCTGGGGGACCAGAGCTGAGGGACAGGGCAGGAGGGCCTGGGGGACCAGAGCTGAGGGACAGGGAAGGAGGAACTGGGGGACCAGAGCTGAGGGACAGGGCAGGAGGGCCTGGGGGACCAGAGCTGAGGGACAGGGCAGGAGGGCCTGTTTGGGACCAGAGCTGAGGGACAGGGCAGGAGGGCCTGGGGGACCAGAGCTGAGGGACAGGGCAGGAGGGCCTGTTTGGGACCAGAGCTGAGGGACAGGGCAGGAGGGCCTGGGGGACCAGAGCTGAGGGACAGGGCAGGAGGGCCTGTTTGGGACCAGATCTGAGGGACAGGGCAGGAGGAACTGGGGGACCAGAGCTGAGGGACAGGGCAGGAGGGCCTGGGGGACCAGAGCTGAGGGACAGGGCAGGAGGAACTGGGGGACCAGAGCTGAGGGACAGGGCAGGAGGGCCTGGGGGACCAGAGCTGAGGGACAGGGCAGGAGGGCCTGGGGGACCAGAGCTGAGGGACAGGGCAGGAGGGCCTGGCGACCAGAGCTGAGGGACAGGGCAGGAGGGCCTGTTTGGGACCAGAGCTGAGGGACAGGGCAGGAGGAACTGGGGGACCAGAGCTGAGGGACAGGGCAGGAGGGCCTGGGGGACCAGAGCTGAGGGACAGGGCAGGAGGGCCTGGGGGACCAGAGCTGAGGGACAAGGCAGGAGGGCCTGGGGGACCAGAGCTGAGGGACAGGGCAGGAGGGCCCGAGACCCCTGGCACAGCCTTCTGGAAGGCTCAGCGCTGCAGTGGACAAGAGTGGCAGAGGGCAGCAGCCACATAATGGACACTGCACCAAGGTCCCTGCTCCAGGGGATGGAGGACAGAGGGGACCAGGCTGTGACAGCACCGGAGCTACTGCAGGAGGGAAGCAGGCTGGTCTGAGAGGGTGGCTGTGGCAGTGTGCTTAGAGGGACAAGCCGGCCTTCCCCGTCTGTCTCAGGTCTCCAGTCTACAGGAAGATGGCAGGAACAGCAGAAGGCGCCCAAGCACCCTTCACTAGATACCGAGGTGCACAGACCCAGAAACAGGCCAGTGAGGCAGGGCAGCGAGCCCGGGACCCACACAGCAGTGCTGTGGACAGCTGGCCAGTGAGTCCTGTCTGGCCTGTCTGGGGTCCATCGTGCTCTTCGTGTCCTGAGTGGTTAACAGTAGAGGGCCCTGTCTCCGCGAGGCTCGGCTTTGGCAGCATTCTCACTGAGAAACACCCTGACCTGGACAGGGACTCGGGCGAGTGCCTGCAGGTGCAGCACCATGGGTGATGGTGGCCTGGAGTCCTTCTCAGAGGCCTGGTCAGCAGGCTTCTGGCTGTCTCCTTGCAACTCACAGCCTGACTGTGGCTGAGGCCTCTGTGGGGAGGGCCGGGTGCGCGGATGCCGGCGAGCCAAGTGCTAGGTGCCTCCTCCTTTCCCAGAGCGCCCGGGAGGGCTGAGGGCTGGGTGCTGATGAGCTCAGACTCCAGCCTGGGCTTCCTGCCCTCCCTCACTAGGACGGGCGTGGAGACAGGAGCCTAGGAGCATGGCTGAACCTGTGGGCAAGGGAACGCTGCCCTTTTGGGCTCCCTGAAGACGTTCAAGTGGGGTTTCCAGCCCTCCTGGGGAGGGGGCAGGTGGATAACCCTAGGCAGAGGAGAAGGAGCAGCGGGAGATGGCCAAGCCCAGCCACAGCAGACTGAGGGTACAGCTCTGGGGCATGAACACTCCCTTCCGGTGCCCTTCCCGGGTCTGCACACAGGGCAAAGGCCTCCAGGAGAGGAGCCCGGTGCGGTAAAGGCTTCCTGGGGCCTAATTGCCTGCTCCCTGGTGCATGGCTCACATCCTGGGGGCAGAGAGGCTCCTGGGAGGCCGCAGCCCTGCAGGCTCAGCTAGCTGCCTGCGTCAGAGCCCCAACCATGAGGCAGAGCCAGGCTCGCTGGGCGCTGACGCAGGGCTGGCGAGGCAGGCCGCAGCGGGACTCTCCTGCTCCTCTGAAATCCAGCTCCCTTCTCCTAGGCGAGCTGTGGCCGGGCCTCGCCACAGACTGGCTTCAGGAGGAGAAGCTGGCCACGGGCTAGGAGAAGCCGGTCGTGGCAGCGGCAATCACCACATACCAGGCCCGCATGTCCAGAGGCCCCTGGGACATTAAGGACCTTTACCAGCTGAGCAAGAACAAGACACCTCCATATTTGGAACAATAAATTTTTAAGAAGCCAGACTGGAGTTCAGGACCAAAGCCACACAGGCAAATATGCCAATATTTAAACAGCTGGACACTGATGAGTGGACCAATTAGACGTGTCCATGCGCTCACCTTGGAAGCTGTGAAGCCCGTGTGGGTGGGGACCCACCACCTCCGAGCACAGTCCCACTTTAGCTGCTTAAGCTCCAAGAATGGCCCTGACCAGGCCCAGGCCGCGCGGACATCCTCCAGAGAAAGGAAAGGCACGACTCCCATGGAGCGCCAATAGACCTGGCAGCAGGCCGAGGGTGAGGCTGCAGGACCCACCCCACATACTTAGGGCATGGGCAACACCCCAGTCCTGGCCAAGGGGACCCGAGGAGAGCCAGCTCCAGGGCCATTCCCCGGGGAGCCAAGGAAGCCAGAGTAGCCCATCAGGCTGCTGGGGACAGAACGGGAGGGCTGGGTGGCCTCTTCTGCTCTTGGTGACATCCTGGAGGTACCTGCAGCGGCCAGCAACACCACGCTGCCTCCCCGACTGTGCCAAGCACGGCCCGCATGGCCACAGTGCCGAGCTGCAGTCCCTCGGGGGCATGAGCTCCCAGAATGACATCCGCAGAGCCCCAGGGCAGGAGCACTGGTGAGAGTTGCTAGACAAGATCCTCGTTTCCCGGGCGCCGCAGGAAACACTGTACAAACGTGTCAATCACCTGTCATTGCTACTGTAAATCCATCATGTAAGGAAACCCAGGGAGATCACCCCACTCCTGAACTGCTCTTTTCGAGAACTCACCGCCTGTGAACAGGTGTCCCCGCCTTCCGGAGGCCTCCCGCCCTGTCACTCACATGGAGCCCAAGGAGACTAGGCAGCTGAAGCTGGCACTGGGAAGACGCGGGAGGCTTTCTGACCCCAAGCGCCATGTGTGGCCCCTGCCCACCACACCCACCGCCCAGAGTGCAGTTGTGAGCGAGGGATGGGGACGCAGCAGTCCCCCTTCTGCCAGTCAGTGCTGTCCGGCAAAAGGCCTCTGGGGCTGAGGGGCCCTGGGGTGGGTGGTGAGGGAACATCCTGTGCCCACTGGGCAGGAGACGCCTGGTCTTGGCCCATGTGGGGCATCTAGCTTGGGGACGTTGCCACATGAGAGCAAGGCACCCAGGGGCCACCTCCTCGATCATGTGCCTTTCAGCCTGCAACAGAGGACGCAGCAGGAGAGACCTGGCGAAAGCCACCACTGTCTCAGAGCAAAAGGACCCTTGAGAAGAGCCTGGGCCAGGCTGGAGTGAGTGGTGATGGTGCCGCCCGCTCAGCGCTCCCTTCCTGGCCCTGCCTCTGCACGTGGTGGGAATCAGGATCCTGGCCTCCCAGAAGACTCTCCTCCCACCGCCCTTCCTCATCCTCATTCCTCAGGGAAACAGAAGGCCTGGACCTGCCAACAAGAGCCATGGCCAGATGCCGCGGGAAGGCAAGAGTCAAGAAATCTTAAATCTGCCATAGCCTCAGCACTTCCTTCAGAAAACCACAGGTTCCCTTCTATTATCTCATCCTCTCGTTTCTTTCTTGTAACAACATTATTGAGACATATGGTAGTTCTCCTTCATCTGGTTTCCCATGGCCAAGCAAGGTCCAAAAATATTGAATAAAAAATTCCAGAATTAAAAAAATTCCTAAGTTTTAAAAACCTGCCTCCTATTCTGAGTAGCATGATAGAATCTCACACCAACCTGCTCTGTCTCATCCAGGATGTGAACCAGTCCCTTGTCCAGTGTATCCTCACAGAATATGCTACCCTCCTGGTTAGCACTCAGTAACAATCTCAGTTATCAGTTAGTTCAATTACTCTGGTATCATAATGCTTTTATAAAGAGTTCAGCACTATCCACCATTGCAAATAAGAGAGGTCTACTAAAATTTATAGATCATAAAATTCAGACCTTTAAATTGCATGAATCGGTAGTTCCCAAACTTACATAGTTGTGTAGTCATCATTCATCATCTGAGAACACTTCTATCATCCCTAGTAAGAAACGCTGTCCCCACTGGCAGTCACTCCCCAGCTTCCCACAACACCCCCCTTGCCGTCTCTGGCCGTTCTGGACAGTTCACACCAGGAAAGCATCCAACATGTGCTGACTGGTTTGTCCCACCTGTGTTATGGCTCCCCACGTCACAGCACACACTGGTGGGACATGGGTGCCGGCTGCTTGGTCCTGAGGACCAGCGTGTGTGTGGCTGTCTCCTTCCCTCCTGGAGGAGAGTGGCGGGTCCTGGTAACTTGGAGTGCAGCCTTCAGAGGAGTCACAGGGCGACCCCAGCAGCCACTTCCCCTAGTGCTGGGATACTTGCTTCTAAGGCCAGCGTCTGACGAGACCTCACTAAGCACCTGGGTTCCCCTCACCCAGCATTGCAGCACACAATCCTGCCACTTCCTCCTGGAGGTGGCTTTGGTGACTCCGGAGACTTCTATGGGTACAAGGACCTCTGCGGGCTCTCCTGGCCCCAAACACCTCTGACAGTGTGAAGGGGCTCAGGAAGGATGCTTCTGGGACAGCACCACTGTAAAGCTGGGGTCTTCAGCAGTGGCTGGAGTGAATCCCTACTCGGTGAATGGTCTTAGGAAGCCCAGGAAAGAAGAGCTGACCACGTGGCCCACCCTGGGCTCCTGGGCCCAGTTTGCCGACGGGGCCGGGAAAGCCCTGGGCCTCTCCCCGTAGCTGCGTGAGCTGCTCCTGGCTGTCCTCCCCAGTCTCCAGCCCACATGCCCGGCCTGGACCCACCTTGCTCATGTGCAGCTGCTGCTGCTGGAACTGCTGCTTGTGCTTCTCCAGGAACTGCTGGTGCTGCTGCTGGATCACCAGGTGCTGCAGCGCCTGTGCGTTCTGCGGCAGTGGTGCCGACTGTGTGCGCCCCAAAGGGCGGTGCTGCCGCAGCTTGTGGATGGATGGGGACACCCGGTCCGTACCAACCAGGGGCTGTGAGTGGAGGGGCAGCGTTCCCAGGCCTGAAAGATACCAGTCTGAAGATAATATGGAGGAAGAAACAGCAGAGGGGGAAAGAGGAGGAAGAGAGGGGAGGAGAGAAGGCTGTTGAGTGACTGATGGAGACGACCGTGACGCACGCCTGGCAGCCCAGGCACCCTCTCCCAGGGGGCCACCAGCTGTCCTGCTGAGGGGCTAGTCCAGCTACAGGCAGAGCTCACGTGGGCTCGGGCTTGGAGACAGAGACTATCATCTGGAGGCTCCTGAGGATCAGGTCAATGCACTGAAACAGCAGTTCTGCACAGAAGAGGCAGCTTCAAGAGGTCGGGGAACACACTGCCGCTGGGGACTGGTCTATCACTTCTCCCACAGGGACCTCTGTGTCCAGAGCACCCATGGAAGTTGGGTGTTCTAGCTCTGGTATGCACATCCTTACACATCCCATGACCAGCAAGAGGGAAGGTCTGTGGCCAATCTGCAGGAACTCAGAGACAAACTGAGAGCAAAACTGGCCACGAGACACCAGGCCACCTCCAAGGCCCTGAGCTCTGCTGAGCTGCACTGCACCTTGTTTGGTGCACATTCACTGTGAACCAAACCCAGGTGGCTGTGGGAAGTGAGGAGAGGAAGCAGGCAGGAGGAAGCGGGTCTTCTCCCGGAGCACGGCATGGAGAGCAGAGACCAGGTGCACTCAGCAGCTGCAGGGAGGCACAAGTGGGCACAGGGCTGTGGGCACAGCATGGGGACAGAGGGATGGGCAGCTGCAGGGCCAGGCACAGCCAGCCCAATGCAAGGAAAGGTCCTTGGAAGATGGCACTCGTATCCATACGCCTCCTGCACTGCCCATCCAGGGTGCTGCCTGGGGAGGAGGGAGGCCCCGTTGCAAGGCTGGAGCCAATGCTGAGGAGCTGGGCCTCTGCCCTGACCGGGCTGTGGAATGCAAGCTTGCAACAAGGCCGCGGTCCACAGGGGGCTGGGGCCACCTGTGCATTTGAGATGCTGCACAGTGCCTGAGAAACCACACTGTACTCTAAATTGAACTCTCCTGTGGTCGGTGGCTCCTGTACCCAATGGTGCTGTCCTAGAAGAGGACAGCTTGCTGGAACCCTGCTCAGGAGGCACCCTCCCTCAGGATGATGCCAAGAGACCTGGAATCAGGGCTACGTGGCAGGGAGTGAGGGGAAGGGCCTAGGAGATGCTGGGAAGGGTGGGCAGGGCCCTGGGGCAGGGTGTGGGAGGTGGAAGGTGAAGACTACTCTTCCAACCAGGAGACCCACACCAATGGGAATGGCAGGTGCTGGTTCTACCCTGCAGGGACTCAGGTAGTTCATACCTGAGCACCCCTACCTCACCGATGGGAAAGAGGCACACAGACTACAAGCGACCTCCCATGTCAGAGCAGGCTAAGTGCCAGCATCTGGAGAAACAGGCAGGGAGGGCTGGGCATGAAGCAAAGCCTGGGTGCAGGGTGAGATGCTGCACTCAGGGCTGGAGTCCCATCTCCTCTGTCCACATAGACACTCGGAGCCAGTGCACCACTCCTGCCCAGACCCATGGTGACCACAACCAAAGCTTTAGGGAGCAGCAGCAGCAGGGAGCAAGGAAGCCAACAGACCCCAGAGCTAGCCCACAGGCCTCCAGCCAGCACCCCACCACAACAGGCACAGGGCTCTGCCCACTGAGGGTACACGGCTGGCCAGGCCAGCCCTGAGGTCAGTCCAAAGGCAAATTTTGAACAAGCCCATAGATGTCCAGGAGAACAGCCACTTGAGCTAAGTCATGGACGGGCATGGGGATCCAACCCATGGGTGTGTGCTGGCCAGCACCACAAATCCCAGCACGTCTGAACAGCTCTCCTGCTGCTGTCACTAGGTCGTCACAGCAGGCTTCTCGTTGTCCTCTAAATTGTGTTTTTCTAAACATAACCATCCTCAGCACACATTTCTACAGTGTTTTGTTGCCAAACAGAAACCAATTATTTGCCCAAGTCAATTCTGTGCTTCCAATATGTGCTCACCTTGACCCACACAGAAACCCTGACCAGAGGGCTGGCGCACTCCTCCTGGGAGTGAGCAGAGGGGTGCCCGGCACCTGTCTGGACGCAGCGACCGAGCTGCTTGCGGTTGCAAGGTGGCCCAGTCACAGGCCAGGTGCACACACAGCACTGACAGGTGCCCTGTGCTGTCCCGCCTGCTCCAGAAGCCACATGAGGCCCAGCAGGAAAGCCCCACACTGCCAAAGCCTTGGCTACAGCACGAGGCCCACACGCTCACCTGTGACGAGGGACGTTTGTGCAGACGGCTGCTCCAGCAGGACCATGTGCTGCAGAAGAGGGTTGTGAGCCGCCCCACCATCCCGCTCCAGAGGAGAGGCGCTCAGGTAGGGGGTGAGGTGGGTGCCAGGGAAGAGGGGGATCCGCTGCTGGAGGGCAGGAAGAGCCAGTCGCTCAGCCTCCTGCTGGCCCGCTGCACCCTGGAAAGCACAGCCAGGGATGTCTGGGCGCAGGGCCACGACCGCGCCCCGAGCCACAGACCCACGGAGGCTGACTTACAGCAGCAGGGCCGGTGGCAGGAAGTCCCAAGGTGATGTTGGGCAAAGATGGCGACGTATAGAGGGGGAGTGGGGCAACCGAGCCTTCTCGAGCCACAAGTCTGTGCGCCAAGCTGGTCTGCAGATAGAACACAGTGACCGTCACCCTAGAGCCTCTGAAGCAGTGCGCACCTGGAGAAAGGTGGGCGCCTGGGCCATTCCCTAGCAGCAGTCCTCGGTCTTCTTGTCACTGCACCTTGCTCCTCATTCAATTTGCTTGTACACCATAAAACAAGCAGAAGACAACTAGGACAATACAGTAAAAACACATTTTTGTGGCTGGGAATATCTTTCCAAACATGATAATGAATGCAGAAATCATTGGAAAAAAAACCCCTGCTCTCCTTCCTAGAAGGCAGCAAACTGTGGCTATCAGCATGGTACAGGGCAGACAGAGGTCCACATGCAAAGTGCTCACAAACCAAGGAACAACCCAAAGTGAGGAAAGTACACAGCCCAATCCAGGGACCACAGAAGATATAGTACTAAGGGGGAATAAACTCATGAAGAAAACATGCAACGTCATCAGCCTTCTGAGAACACGCTTAAGGACTGAGTGCGTGGCGACAACCTGATTTTGGGCACTGGGGATTGAACCCAGAGGCACTTAACACCTGAGCCACCTCCCCATCCTGTTTTAGGTTTTATTTAGAGACAGGGTCTTGCTAAGTTGCTGAAGCTGGCCTTGAACTCATAATCCTCCTGCCTCAGCCTCCTGAGCTGCTGGGATTATAGGCATGTTCCACTGCGCCGGGCACATTGGCAATGACTTTTTAAAAATGCTAATATCATCTTGGAACAGAGAAAGGGAAACACATTACTGGAAGACGGCAAACTGTGGTGCTTTCTGCAGAACAATTTGGCAATCTATCAGAAGCCTTAAAGGTGGAGCTGATCTTGATCCTGAAACTCTACTCTTAGGATGCAGTGTTAAGAAGGATTCCTAAGGAAAAGACCCATGTGCACACAGGACCTGGCCACTGGGCTGCTCATGGCAGCAGCATTACAGCTGCAATGTGCACCTACTCCAGCCACACTGGCATTAAGTGAATGAAGGTGCGTCGCACACTTGACTTGGAAGAGGTCCAGAAATGCCCCAATGATCATTATCTGGATGTTCTTTTGTGATCAAGTTTTAAGTAGAAAAAACACGTCATAGAATCATGTACTTTCTAAAGCTGAGCTCAGACTACTCAAGCGTAAGCCTGAGGAAGGAGCAGAGGGCAGGTGCTACTCCACCCAAGTGCAGCATCTCACCCTGGACACAAGCTTTGCTTTACGCCTGGCCCTCCCTGCCTGTTCCTCCAGATGCTGGCGCTTAGCCTGCTTGCAGAATGGATGGGCTTGGCAGGGGACGGGGCTCTACTTGGTCTGCACCATGCAGAGAAGACCCATCCCAGTGCACTCTAAAGGAAAGCAAGAGCCAACTATGGTGCAGGGACACTGTTCAGCTAGCCTGGTGGGCAGGCAGCAATCTGCATGGCATGTGACTCAACAATTCCATCCTATCACAAAGGCAGAGGGGCAGCTCGAGTACTTTACAATTTCATTTACAAGAAAACAATTTATGAAATGAACATCAGGATAAGTTGATGTAAGGGAGGTGACCTGTCTGCAGCCCTGCTAGAGAACGTGGGGCGGGTAGCAGGAAGGCACAGTGCCCCCGGGGCAATGGCCACCTCATGCTCCTGCCCGCAATCTGCACGCTCAGCCAAGGAATCCTGTTGGAGACCAACCCCTGCCTCACGCTGCAAATGCTCACCAGGAACCTGCAGCTGTGTCCCTGGAAGGACACTGACAGAGCCTCTGCTCTCATGAGGAATGGCTCTGACCGCCCTTGGGATGGCCACATATTGCACAGCTGCCTATGCACAAGGGTGACCATGTGGCTTCTGGGATAGGCTTTTCCTAGACATTTTTTTTTTGGTGAGGGGGGTTCAAAAGTGAAAGACATATCTGCAAGTCATGCTTCCGAGAAGACGCCCGAGCTTGCCCAGGAAGCAGGGCTCTCCCTAAGGAGAACTGCTCGTTTAGAAGTTGTGATTCCTTTATAATCAACATTTTTTTTTAACCTAGTCACTCTGAGAAATAAAGCTGCCTCTGTGAATTTGCCCTTTTGAGGAGAAGTGGATGCTCCTGCTGTCTCCAGGGGCACCTGGGAGCAGGCCCCGAGCTCTGTTGCTCCAGGACGGGCTCTGTCGCTGCCTGCCAGGGCTGGTCTGCTTTCTAGCCCTGGCTTCCTCAGAAGCCCAAGGGCCTGTGGCTGAGCATCTGCACCTCATCTCTGGCTTCAGAGCTCTGCTTCCCCTAGAGGGCCTGCAGGACATGGTGGTCTTCCCATAGTGGCCTCAGGGCAATGGCCAGAGGAAGCAGAGAGAGCCAGGCCACCATGCCACCTCCATTTGCACCAGATGCCCCACTAGGGCAGTCCTGCTGCCTCTGGACCACATGGGAGGGTGAGCCAGCCCTTGGCCAGGAAGCAGGAAGCTCTGAAAATCACCAATCCTAATGGCATCTGAGATCCTAAAGGGACATCCATGTGTGGTCCAGCATCACAGGCCACCCCCACCTGTGGTGATGAGCATCTGAGGTGAAACCTGGACGGTCAGACTTGTATAGTTCTTGTGACTCCTTTTATATGTCTCTGAGTTTACAGTAGCTTAAGTTATATATCCCACAGTTTATAACAATCAATATATAACTTAAACCAGAACCATACAGGTCCCCCACAAAAAGGCACTGCTACGAAGATTCCAAATGCACACACCACATGAGCCTCTGTGCCCATGAGCAACCCTGGGACCTCCCAGGGAGGGGTGAGAGCAACCCTGGGGGACACCCCAAGGAGGGGCGACAGCGACCCTGGGGACTCCCCAGGGAGGGAGCGACTTCCAGCTGCATTCTGAATTAACTGTAGGCAGAGCTTAGCTGTGGCCTGCTCGCAGAGGGCTGTTAAAACGTCTAATAAGTAAGTACATACCTAAACTGGTCGGTTGAAGAGCACAGGTAAGAAGAGAAATTGAAGTATAACGTAAAACTAAGAGGAACGGGAACTGAGGAGCCCAGAGACAGCGACCCTGGGGAACCCCTCCCAGCTGTGGCCCTCGTCTCTACAACACCTTTTATACACAGAGGGTTGGGACTTCAAACGAAAATGCTAACCGCGCGTGTCCCAGCTTGGATTCTGCCAACCTTTGGAAGGGCAGCAGTCCTTTCTAAATATTTAAGAAGCAAACAACTACACTTAATAAATTGCAGCCTCTGTAGGTTGACACTCAGAACATGCGGGAGGCTCGTACGCTCTGCTGCATGCGGCCCTGCGGCAGGCAGCCTTCCTGGCCAATCCATCAGAAAGCTGGCTGTTGAAGCAGCCCCCGTGCCTCTCCCAGGCCCAGCACCCTGAACCCTCCAGACCCTTGTGTCCTGGCTGGCCCAACTCTCCCCACCAGCTGTGGAGCTACCCTCCCTGTGCTGGCCCTCAGGATGGGGACGCTGGGCAGTGAGCATAGGGGATGAGGGTGCTGGGACCTGTTGCAGCCGGGCAGGGGCCACCCACAGCGCTGGGTGGGTGCACCCTCCTCTGCTGAAGCTCCAGCGCCTGGAGTCACCCCCACGAGTGGCGTCAGAGCACTCCTGGCCCATGCTCATTGCTCACACCCTCCCGGATCGCTGCACCCCTCAGAGTGCATTGAAAGCAGGGTCAAAGAAGGGGTGCTGGGTCTCAAGCCTGGAGCCCTTGGTTCCCTGTCTGCCCCTGTGGTGCCAACCGTCGGGGAGCCGCCCGCTCCCCGACTCCTGCTGCTCAGTGCTCCTCGTGTCTCCCCAATGTGACCCTGTTGTTCTCACCCAGCAACTCCTCCAACGGGCCTGCTGCCTGCCAGGACCCTGTGCATATCACCTGCATCATGACACCCTCTGTTGAACATGCTTGGGGAGAGGCCGGGGAAAGATGGGGCTGGAGGGCCCTGGGTGTGTGGAGAACTAGGGTGCTCATATTTCAGGGGGGCTGCGATGAAGTGGGGGAGGAATTCCCAGAAAGCTCTCCCCAGGGCCACCCCCATGCCAGTTCCCCTTGCCCCATGCTGGCCAGTTCAGGGTGAGTGTAGGGGTTGGATGGCACAGAGCAGGCATGCCACTGACCGGGAGTACACTGACCTCGGCTGGGACGCTGGGCACAGCAGGCACGATGCCATTCTCAGTGCTGACGTTGCCGGAACTGCTGTTGGGTGAGCTGGGCCCAGACCCCGGGGCACTGCTGCACGCAGAGTCTGCAAGTGAGAGACAGTGGCTGGGGCCAGGCCCGGGGTGGCAGCTGCCTCTGTGGGTTTCCGCTTGCTAGCCTGCTGGCCGGCACAAATCCCAAGCAGAAAGAACATGGCCGCGACTCCAGAGTGGGCAACAGGAGGCTCTCCCGATTCCTGGGCCTTGCTGCTACCTCCTGGTGAGTCTGCAGAACTCAGGACTCCATGCAGCCTCTGCACAGCCCTCTGGGAAGTGCTTGCTATCAACTCCATGGCTCCCGTGATTTCAGGATGGTTTGAAGCACCTGAGAGGTAAGCTCCTAAACATTTATTAACATCCTAGCAACAAAAGACTAAGAACACAGAAGCCAAACAACTCTCGACGGCGGAAGGTCAAGTTTACTGTGCTCACTAAGAAGCTAGTTAATTAAGAAGCCCTCCATGACTGCTTGGAATGTCACTCCCTGGTTTTCCCAGGATCAGCAAGTGCCCAGCAAAAGAGCCAGGGGCCAGGACTTCACCAGCGTTACTTCAGAACACACCAGACAGCTGCCCTGGCCTGCCTACCAGGCAGCGGGCTGGGCGGGCTCCAGCTGACCACGACTTGTGAGAGGAGCCAAGGCAGGTCCATCTGTTTTCACACGGGCCACTGCCCCTGACTCTGGACACAGCAGGGACCCTGAGGGGGGCTGGGGAATTCCTCCTCTATGTCCTGACCCTGAGCACACAGTACCTCCTCCTCCAACTGGAGAGCACCCCAGCCCACAGGAGGCTGCTGTCCACAGAGCAGACTGAAAACTGGCTTCAAGGGTATCTCTGGGTTACAAGGAGGAGGACGGAGATAGATGGTGGGCATGGAAGCCACTGTCCCTTGGTGCTCCACAGCAGGCAGGTTCAGCTCCAGCAGCTGCGCTGTGCTGAGCTATGAGGTGGGCGCCATCCTGATCCCCTCTGCACAGAGAAAGCTGAGGCAGTAATGTCACCTTCCCTAGGCCACCCGGCTTGCGGAGGACACCAAAGGCGAACTGTCTTCAAGTTGATGTGGGCAGGCTGAAGGCTCACATCCTCTGTGGACCGAGCTACCCACCCAGGAATAGCTGGGCGGCCAAATTCCTGAGCCAGTGCCCAGGCCCTACGGCACTGCTCCTGCCATCTACCCGACCTTGGCCAGCTCTTGTCATAGGCCCCACCTGCCCCCTCCCCTCGTGCCTCTCACTCACTCCATCTACCAATTGCCAACTCCAGAGCGTGGCTTGGCCCTCTGGTGATGTCACCTAGGCTGAGCAGGTGTCCGCCATCACTCGGCCTTCTTCTAGCCCCTGACTCCACACTGACATCCTAGAAGCGGCCTTGCCTGGGCCCTCTCCCTGACAGTGTCTCCAGGAAACCCTCTGACGCTGCCTGGCAGGATCAGGGGGCCGCTCCACTGTGTGCACACGGGCAGGGCAGCGTGGAGTCATGAAACACAGTCACCCGACTGCTACCCCTTTAACCGACCCACTCAGGACTCTGACCTGAGGAAGCAAGCGCCCTGCAGGACCACGGTGGACGGTGGACGGTCTGCACTGGTGAGAGGAGAGGCCTGGCAGCAGGGCTATACAGGCACCTCACAGGGCGGGGCCCAGGCCCCCCTCGTGCTCTTCATCCAGCCTGAGTCTAACAAGTGGCAGAGTGCGAGGCTGCCTGTCCGTGACTTCCCGCACGTCTGCGTGGCTCTCTCCTGCCCCAGGACTCCACCACCTCCCCACTGTGTGTGGGACCACCTCCCTGCAGCCCTGACTGTCCCAGCTCCTCTCCCAGCACTGTCTCCTCTGTCCATCAGACCACAGTTCAGAGGCCACCTTCTCCACAGCTTCTGGTCTCACCATGCTACTTGCCCACCCTGCCCTGGAGCTGCTGGGGCACACCCTTCATCCAGCACAGCTCAGCACTAACCAGGCCACCCATGTGACAGCTGGGGGTCCCCAGGAGGCTGTCAGCTCCGGGAAGGCAAGGAGCCTGTCTCACTGCTTCTGTGCCCAGCTCTGACATTTAGATACCATTAAGCAGTCACTGGGTGACAACAGGAACTCGAGATGTGACACTCAGAAGCAGCTGGCTGAAGGCGCCATCTTAGCAACCTTTGGCTGGGACGTTGTGGGGTCTGGTGTACCAGAGCCAGCCTGAACAAGCCCGCGCACGGGGACAACGTGCCTGGGTGTTGGAACAGTTTTCAGCTCATGGGCCCCAGTTCCACTGAGTCCTCCTAGTTTATCAGACTGGTGAGACTGGGCTCCAGCATCCCTTGATCTCTCTTGCCAGAAAGTCTCTACACAGAACCATCAGAGGAAAGAGCCACTCACAAAGGAAGACAAGGACGAAACGGGCACTCCCAATGGATGAAGGCTTCAGCCTCGAATGAGTGCACAAAGGTCAAGGCCAGGGCAGCTGGAGAACCCTGGAGCACGCAGGGCAGGGATGGCCAAGCCACGTCCAGAAGGGAAGCTCTCCTCTCATGCCTTAGGGGAGGGTTGTGCTGAGACCTGGCCATTCACCAGGAAGGGGCCAGTTGGGAACCTCCCCAGCCTCTTCCCCAGCAGCAGCACACTCCCCAGGACACACTAGACTAAACCGGCCCAGGGCACTCAGGACTCCTCCCGGCCTTCCAGTGCACCTGGCCTCCTCTCCAGGGCATCTGGGAGCAGCCCTTGTTTCCTGGTGCCAGGACTTTGAAAAGTGGAGGTGCACCTGGAGAATAGGCCCTGGGGTGCAGCTGGGGGCTGTGCTCCCTGAGTGAGGAGCTGGGATCCACCCAGGGCATAGGGTGCTGAGTGAGATGCACCTGTGGGACTTGGAACTCTGGAGATGCTGGGGGACACCTGTGGAGAGGGACTGAGGAGTCATGCTTCTGGACAGGTGTGTCCTCAAGAGGCAGGAAGTGGCCCAGTGGGTCCTGGTCCTCACAGTGGGGTGTCTGGGCAGGGGGTGCTCACGAGGTTGCTGCCCTCAGAAAGGGGCAGGGAGGGGGTGCTGACCCTGCCTGTTGGCACTCTGCTGGTGTGGACCACTCACGGGGCCAGAGGCACCAAGGTACCACAGTGGAACAGCGTGGAACAGCGGAGCCCCTGGTGTTCTCCTGCTAAGCTCATGGACACTGCTCTGTGAGCAGGGGGAGCAGGCAGGAGCAGGCGACTGACCATGAACACCTTCAGACGAACCTCAAATACATCTCCCATGACACAAGGTGCCTGGGCCTAATACCTGACCCAGGGAGCGGGCACCTGTTGAGGCATTCCTGGTACTGACCCTCAGTGGCCTGCCTGACACTCTGGGCTGATGGCGCCAGACCCAGCCACAGAGTTTCAGAGGCACCACAGAAGAGCTGGCTTCCACAGGAAAGCTGCACAGTGCGGCAGCAGGAGCAGTTTATCTGCTTGTCTGACATACCTGTGACATCCAAGGGACGCTTTTTTAGAGCAGTGACCACAGGCCCATCTTTCCTGCGCAGGAGAGGGCTGCTCCGTCTCTCAGCCACTTTCTGCTTAAGCCTGGACCTCAATTTCAGGTTGGGTTCAGAAGCTGCAAAGAAGGAGATATCATCACAGCGAGGCAGACACAGCGAGGGTCAAGGGCTTCACAACGGTGGCTTAAAAATGTGCACACTTGGCCAGGCAGGGTGGCACACGCCTGTGATCCCAGTGGCTCAGGAGGCTTAGGCAGAAGGATAACAAGTTCAAAGCCAGCCTCAGCAACTTAGGGAGGCTCTGAGCAACTTAGTGAGACTCAATCTCTAAATGAAATATATAAAGGCTGGAGATGTGGCTCAGGGGTTAAGTGCCCCTGAGTTCAATTCCTGGTATCAAAAAAAAAAAAAAAGAAAAGAAAAAGCACACTGGGGTAATGACCACTCAGCACGGCAGTGCTGGGCTGGCATGGGGTGCCGTGTGAAAGGAAGAGCCTACACCTCAGCAGGAGACGGGGACCGGGGCGGCTATCTGATTTACTAGGCAGGGTCCAGTGTGGGTGACAGTCACTTAGTGGTGACATTTCTTAAATAACCTCCTCCTAGATCCTTCCAAGCAGACATCCAACTGCTTGGAAGTCTGAGGGAAGTGGACACAACGGGGGCCCTCTTGGGGCCGTGGCCATGACGCCCACATCTTGTGCTTCCTTTTCGTCTGCAGATGCCCACAGCCCAGTTCAGACACCAATGGCCTCTGTGAAGGCAAGCGAGGGCCTGAAGCAAGAAGGGCTGCCCCTACCCCACGTGATGCGAGGACACCCAAGCCAATTCTGGGGTCTGAGTGCCAGCGCCAGACGCCCTCAGCGCTCACCTTGCCACTGGCACAGCCAGCGTGGGACCTGTCGTGGTGCCTGTCAGAGCCCTCCTGTGTGGACAGAGGCCACCTGCATGTGGAAGCCCACAGTGGTCCCCAACGCCTGTGTGTGGGAGCCAGACCCATCAAGTCACAGTCCCTAGGTGGCCCTGTGGGAGCTCCAGCAGAGAGGTCCAAGACTGACTGCAGCCACCACCCTGGCCCCCCCAGCTCTAGCGCCATCTCTGGACTCCTCTGACTGCAGCCTTCGGCTTGGCCTCGCCCAGGCTCTGAAGCCGTGTCCAGGCTCCTCTCCCTTCTGCCACTTGTGGATCTGTAAGTAGTGAGACGCCAGCTTTCCACACTCAGTCCCCTGTTGCTCTTGGTCCTTCTGGAAAGGGAAGTTCCCTGCTTGTGCTGGAACCAGGCAGCTGACTCCACCATGGGCCTGGGTTGTGTAGACAACCACCAGCCTCCTCCATGGGAAGAGGCCAGAAAAACAGGCCTGAGAAACCAGGTTCTGGAGAAATGGAGGCTGTGTTCACCAAGGTGCCAGACTTGCCAGGGTCCCCCGGCTGCTCTGGGGGTACTGACTCAGGGTGCAGGGCTGTCGGTTTCACGGCATCTGTACACAGAGCAAGGGACAGTCCACCTGGATGGCAGCTGATTAAGGCTGAGGGACAAACAGCGTGGACACAGCGGACCCCACCTCTGTTAACAGCACAGACCCACGTGTTCCATTTCTCTATTCATTTTTCTTACATTACTTAAAAGCAAAAACAAAAGAAGCCAGAATCTGCCTGGTTACTTAAAAAAAGAACACTTTTTTTTCCCACCACCAAACTCTCAGCTGAGGCCCACCAGGGTTCCTGCAACCCCTTGCTGGGTCTAGAGACAGAAGCTACAGACCACAGAAGTAGCCTTTGAGATGCTGCATCCACCCACAGGGCGGAGCCTGGCTGTCCATGGCCCTGTGTGGGAGGGTCTTCTCTCCAGGGCTGCCAAGATAACCCTGGATAGTCAGTGTGGCATCATGAGACAGTGTGACAAGGACATTCTGAGCTGGCCACAGACTAGCTGTGCTACTGCAGATCATCACAGGGATCTCCTCCAGGCCCTGAAGGATGGATTGGAGGTCATCTCAAGGTCAGAGCTCTGACTAGGTTACCAGGTGGCAGATCCTGTCTCTTCCCCCATCCACTTATGTCCCCTGCTAAGGTTTGACTCCCAGAGTCTACAGGGCTGGCCCCTCTGCCCTCTGACCCACCTGCTGCCCTCCCTGTGTCTCCCACAGCAGGCCCCGTCCTGCAGCCCTGCCTGATGCCCCTCTCCGCAGCACATAGCGGCCAGCACTCACCCCGCATCCTCACCTCTCCACTGCCCTGCTCTGCACCTGGAAGGCCTCCTGGATTCTGCTCTGCTCCTGAAGGGCACTTCCTTGTCATGCAAGGGAGACTCAGGGCAGGACGCACCACCTGTCTGTACCCGCCCTTCCCAGCCAGGGCCTGCTCCATACCACGCAGGACCCACAGCCTATGAAAGTGAGGACTGGCCTCAAGCACCTCAAGACACCAAAATGAGGGCAGTGAACCAATGACCCTCTGGAGCCAGCTCTGCCTGTGGGATGGCCAGAGGCAACTGGCAGGCTGGAGGCCACCACTCTGGCACTTGGGGGGGGGACATGATGGCACAAGACCCTGCCCCTGTGGAATCTACTGGACTAGCAGAGCCATCTGCAGGCTGGGGAGGGGCTGTGCAGCAGGCAGATGAGCCTCCCTTCAGGGCACAGGAAACCCTCGCTGGCACCCAGGTTTCAAACCAGGGTGCACTTGTGCACCTGGAGGTGCTGCCTCGCTGGGCTGCGGGGTTTCTGGTGCCAGGTGGCGGCAATATGCATGGGCCCTGCAAGGCCTCGTCTCTAGCCTCAGCAGCCCGGGGAGCTCCCCAGCTGGAAGGAGCTGCTTCAGGACTGAGCCACGTCCCAGGAGCCCACTTCTGCAAGGTGGCTGAAGTCCGGACACAGGGTCTCCACCTGGCAGTGAGAGCCATACTTGATGGCCCGCAATCACTCCAGCGCCGCCATGGTCAGGTGGGGCACGTGGGAGCTGCACTCTGACCTCCCCCCCCCAGGCTGTCGGAGAGGTGAAGCAGCAGCGGGAAGCACATCTGGAGAGCGGCTCGGCTCCGTGAGCAGAGGGTGAGCATGACTCCACGTGGGCAGTGGCAGGCAGGGCTCGCTGTCTTCAGAGCCCATCAGGCAGATTACAAGTCCCCCCACGCCCAGGGCCTGCCTCTGCCAGTCTTCACGAGCTCAGACACCCGACACCAGGCTACAGACGGCTTTTCCCCAGTCAGTCACAGCACAGAACAACTCTCTGAGGTGGGAGGTGGCCTTGTGGTCAGATGTGCAGAGGGAACAGGAGGGCACCAGGCACGAGGAGGGGCGGGTTCTCCCAGAGCACCGCTGCTGTGCTGGCTCCATGCCCGCCCAGCAACCAGCGAGGCAGGCCCAGTGGATCAGCAGAGAGCTGTCAGCACCCCGCTGGCGGGGCTCAGAGCGGGCATGCTGTGCCCCAGCTGCTGTTCCCTGTGTCCAAGGACAGGTCGGAAGCTCTGAGGAGAGCCGTGAGGACAGCAGGAAGGCACTGAAGGGAGGCGAGCTGGGATCTTCAAGGGCAGAACAAAGGAGGCAAGGAGGAAAATGGGGACGATGTCCAACACGGAGCTCATGAGACCAGGAGGGCATGCGGTGAAGGGTCTCGGGCAGAGTGTTCTGAGACACATTTCTCTCTCAGGAGGTGGTGGGAGCCCCAGGGTTCACACAGCCCAGTGACAAGGAGCAGACCCTCCTGAAGGTCCTGTGCTGCTGTAGAGCTCTGGGAACACAGGATCAAGATTCTGCAACAGCCACGTGACGGGCACAAAAGTGACCTGACAATCCCATAGCAGGATGACTTCTGTTCTGGTCCCCGCCCATCGTCGGCCACTAATGGGGCAGAACAGAGCACTCCTGGCAGGAAATCTCCAAGGTTGAGTGCTCCCAGCAGGAGGAGGGGGTGCTCACCCCAAGGAGCGGGAGAAGCGTGTGAAGCAGACAGAACCTGGGGAAGACCCTGTGGGGCAGGGCCCGGTAGTGGCAGCCAGGGCTGGAGGCAGCCAGGAGCAATGCCCCTCAAGCCAGAGCAGAGACCAATGGTGCTGAGCCTGACAGTACAGAGGGGTCTCCTCCGCCTGCCATGAGAAACAGGCACATAGAAAACTGACCAGAGGGGGAGCATGGCCAGCTCCCATGGGTAAGGAGTGCTGGCAGCACACTCTGGCCCAGCAGACCCACCGGAGCTGACAGCACCATCAGGACAGCAGACAGCTGCCTTCCCATGTAGGAGCCGGCTCACAGACATTACTTTCTGATGAAGATTAGAAGGCAGTTCTGCAAGGGCAGACCACAGCCGGAACGCAGTCTACAACCCAGGGGGCAGACATGGAGCGCACGTCAAGAGTGCCCCAGGGACAGCACCCGGAGCCCAGCAGCAGCTCTGCTGTCCTGCCGTGTAAGCTCCAAGAGGGAAGAAGGAAAGCTGCCGAGCACTGGCAGCCCACGGGCTGGAAGGGAGGACTGCTCTGGTAGACCGCTCCCTGGGCAGTCCGCTGGAGGGCACTGCAAAACTAAGTTTGCTTCCCAAAGTGGAAAATCATACACGGACCCCGCAGGCACAGGGATCAAGGGCCTCGTGTGGACAGCGCTCCTGGTCACGCCACTTGCAGTCCCAAGGCTGTGCTTTCACTGTCCCTCTGAGATGCACACTGCAGTCCCACCTCCTGAATCAACGGCTGGAAGGGTTTGCAGGTGGGGCTGGGAGGCAGTTCGGGTTGGATGAGGTGAGGAGTGGAGCAGAGCCCTGGGGTGGGCTTGCTGCTTCACCCTGACCCTCTGCCACATAAGGCTGAGGCAGGAAGGCCCACCATATGCCAGCAAGTGCTGGTGCCATGATTGTGAGCTTCCCAAAAACTCTTCTTTCTGAATTTCTCGAGTACTGTGTAAGCCGGGTGTGGACTAAGAGCACTCTGCAGAGGACAAGCAAAGGCCCAGAGGTGAGCAAGAGTATCCCTGAAGCACAGTGCATGAGCAAAGGAGCCCACTGGACTCCGGCAGCTGATCTGGACCCACTGGCCCAGTGACAGTGGCCACCCTGGATGCATAAGGCATGGGCAGCCCACTCGCTTCTGTCACAGGGAGGTGAGACACTTGAGAAGGCGCAGGTGTGAACCATCGTCCAGGGAGTCCACCGCAGCACATGCCAACAACGCCTGAAGGCTCGTGCACACATGGGTGTCCCACGGAGGCCCTGGAAGACCGAGGCACAGGCAGACTGAGCTGCAAGGTTACAGTGAGCCAGTGTGGACTGAGCCCCGCAGGTGTGTACATGGGCATCCTGCTACTGGAGACTGAGGCTTCAATCCAGGGGCGCGCTTCACACCACAGTCTTTTTCCTGCTACCAAGGCTGTCTAGCAGCATGGGCGAGGCCTCGCTCTGTGAGGTTTGCTCCATGAGGCTGAGTGGGCGGCTGGGGAGCCTCGCTGCACGCTGCTCTTGGTGGTCAAGTGTGCCCCCAGGTGAGACTGTGAAGGTGCTAGGGTGCCTCTTAGAAATTGGTGATGCAATCACATCTTAACGAAGGCCTTCCAGAGCACTTCCCGGGGTGAAAAGAGATTCCCCCCTGGTCCTCATGGAAGGGGGGTTCTGGAGGTGACACTGCAACACAGATCTGTGGCGTCTCTTCCAGCTAACTCCAGAAAGACAGCTCAGCATAGGAGGCCCACAGCCACGGAAACACGTCAAAACGCAGGGGCTCTGCCCACGACTGTAGGCCACGAGGTTGCAGAGATCAGCAGGGACCGCCATGTGACAGTGCCGTCTTCCACTGGACAGTCGCCTGGAGCTTGCTCCCAACCACTCACGCAGCCTTCTGCTTCTCAGCGTGGTGTTGCCTGTGACTCGCTGGGGGCCGGGGAGAACCGGGCGTACCCCCACCCCCTCCCTGCTGTCCCGGCCAGGGGATGCCTGGAGCCACTGGGGAGCCAGGTGGAGCAGGTGGTGTGCACTGTGCCTTGCTGGGGAGGAGTTTGTGGCTGCTTTCAGGAGGGCATGACCTTAGTGAGAGCCGACTGCCCTGTGTGACAGCCGAACTCCACCCTCCACTTTTTGGAGACACCCATTCCTCCACTGGCACCCCTGGCCTGGCATGGCGGCCCTATCACACAATCCAGGCAATGCCAAGCCCTACTCGGGCTGAGCTAAGGTGCCCTCCTGTCAACTCCCTGCTCCTGACCCCGCTCTGCCTGGGGCCACGCCATGTTGACCCGAGGCCTCCTCCACCCAGCTGGGAAGGCAGGGAGCCCTGGCTTCCCACAGCTGTCTGTCGGGTGAAGCAGCTGGGTGTCTGAGTCCTTCAGTACATTTCCACCCAGAGCTGCCTGGAGTTCTGTGGGTACATAGAATTGGTGCAGTCTAAAGTCTATCCCTGCAACAGCGAGATGAGGGTGTCCCTCCTCTGTGCAGGCTGATGCAGCTCAGCTTCTCACCCTCTCTGCAGAACCCAGGAGGAGCAGCCTTCTCAGGGCCCTGCCCTTCTTGCCACCCCAATGGACTACCACAGTCACCCTGACCCTCTCCAAAGCCACTGCCCAGTTTAAACCATAAGCCCAACAGCATCCGGTTGACTTTTCAGACTGCTCCAGTGCCGCCTCCCTGCTTCTAGAATAGGCTTGATGCCCTTCTCACTCTGCACAGAACAGAACTCCTGCACCGAGCTGTGGCCACCTGGGATTGCCCCCACAGGACAGGGTGGATCTTGTTCTCACAGGGCCCTCCTCCCTCTCTGGGTCCCGACCAACTCCTGCTGGACACTGCGCAGATCCAGCAGAGGGCTGCTGGCTGACTCACTCACCTGCTGAACATGCTTGCCTGAGGAGCAGAGCTGTGCATCCCTGGGACAGCAGTGGGCCCTGCCCTCGCCCAGGGAGGACTAGCAGGCGTATGTGTGTGGGGCTATGTGTTTTGGAATGAATCAGAAGGCCATGCTTGGGGATGAATTTTCAAACTGATGCTCTGATGAGCAAAGCCCTCACTAAGCACATCCCTGCATGTGCCCAGCACAGCTGGGGTACAGCTGCCTGGGCAGAGAGCCCCAGGCCACAGCAGCCCTTGGCACTGACCTGTCTTCCTAAGAGGGAAGTCATCTTTGGCGTCATACATTCCTAGGACCGGGTGGTTGTAGGAGGCCGGACACCCCGCTCTGGGGCGGAGAACTCTGTCAAGAGAACTGTGCTGCGTTTTCCTAGAGAAAAGGAGAGAGACAGGTCAGCTTGCCCAGGGCACCCCTGAGCCGGCAAGTAGTGCTCTGGCAGCCCTTCCTCAGGAGCCGGGTGCCCGTCAGCACAGCCCCTCTTCTCTGATGCCAATAAAGCTGGCCGACAGGGCCACAGCCTCTCTCACGTCACCCAGAACTGCTCTTCTGCGATCCCTGTGCTCAGCTGTTCTCTGACCACAGGGTCACTACCGGCCACACAGGGCTCTGTCCAAAGGGAACAGAACAAAGGAAGACAGAGGGGCTCATGTCCATGGGACCCAAGATGAGGTTGCAGTCAGGCGAGGCGGGGTTGGGGTGGTGGCCACGGGCACGGGAGACTCCTGGGCTCTCTCTGCCTCCCTGAGAGAGTGAGCCCCTGGGGATTCTCTTCAGCAGAAGCCCCCGGAACCTGCCCTCATCGGAGTCTTCTGTCATTTTCCTTCCTTGGGGCAGGTCAGAAGCAATAAACAAACAAAAAAACCCCACACCTTCCTGGGGCTCACTCTAGAAGCACATTCTTTCCAAATGGCCGGGGCCACCCAAAGTCCTGAACACGGCTGGCAGCAGTGGGCTGGCTGGAGGAGGCGAGTGAGGGGAAGAGTCAGGAGTGGGCCATGGGGACTCACTGCTCCTGGGGTCACCAAGACGACCAGCACAAGGCCTCTGTGGACACACTGCCGGTGAGTTTTGCTCTGAACACTGACAGGGAGTGTACTACATTCTGTGGGTCTTTAAGCTGCATAATCTGCTTAATGGCTGGAAACAAACTGGCCAACTTTCTTATTTAGAATTGCTAGATTATCCATCCGAATGCACAGCACTCCACGTGCACGCACCTGGAGTTATCGGAGTCCACCATGGGAGCTCTGGAGTGCACCCAGGTGTATATTCAAATATCGGAACATGCACACGCATAGTGTGCAGAGGGGTCCCAGAGACAAGCTCCCGGGTCTGGCCCCAGGACTCCAAGCAGCTTCGGGCCACACCCCCAGGCAGGCTTCTGCTCTGAGGAGGTCTCCTCCTGTCTGCCCACAGGGTGCTCCAGATACACAGCCAGGGCTGGGGGCCTTCGTCTGGGGACAGGGAGCTTCCTGGGATTCCATGAGGACACGGGGCCTCCTCTCACAGTGGCCTCACAGAATCTGAGAGTCACACCATTTCTCCCCAGGACCGACCGAACACCCCCATTAGTCTCCTGTGCGCAGCGTGGCAGCCTGGGCCTTTTCTATTCACTCTCTCTTGCTCCTTGGTAAGAAATGCGGTATGACCTCGCTCGCGTCCTGTGAGTTAGAGACAGTCACTCAACAGCTTGCAAATGACTTCAATGTGACCATCTAAACCCATCACGTGGGACACTCACTGTCACTGCACCTGATGGAGCATGCTTGGGAACCCAGTCAGAGGGCGAGGCTCTGGCTGCTGGGGATCTGAGGATCCACCTCACAGGGAGAGGAGCTGTGGGCATTAAAGCTTCCAGTCAGCTGCAGCAGGGGGCAGCTATGCACAACCCACCACGGGCTGTGGCTCCAGCAGGCCGCCATGACACCAGGATGCCCACTGGCCCAGTGGGCCTCTCAGGAGGGTCCAGAGCCATCAGAGGGTGCCCTCGAGTCCTCATGACCTGCGGGGAGAGCAGCCCTTCCCGAACGCTGCAGCCTCCAACAGCTGCAGCCTGAGGGAATGGGCCCCAGGTGCTCAGCATGGTGCCCAGCCCTGTCATTCCACACCCCTACCCATGCTTGGGCCTCCCTGCAGGAGGATCTGCAGGAGAGGGGAGCAGAACCCCATCCCCACACATGCCCTCCCACACCCCTATGTCATATACACACTTTTCCGACACACCCACATGCTCACACAACATACCTACTGCCACCCGCAGGTGCCCCCACACACCCAGCCAACCTCTGCCTCCAAGGGCCACACGGCAGAACAGCTCCCTCCACCCAGCTCATCCCTGACCAAGGTTTCTCTTCCATTTCTGCAAACTTCAATTCCAGCCTGGGTCCTGGCTCATAGAAGCCAGGGCTGGTGTGCACAGGAGGCCCTGGAGGAGGGCCCAGCATGGTCCCCAGACAACCCTAGGGCTGGGTGTGCCAACAGCAGAATGATTGGCCAGCATGCATGAGGCCCCGAGTTCATCCAGCACTGTTAAAGTAAACAAGTGGTAAACAAATTAGATAGCAAAGCCCAAGGCAATCCCTGTCTTACTGGAGAAGACCGAAAAACAAACACTGTTCTGCTTTCTTTTTAAACGTGATCTTGACTGTAGAATGAAACAACACAAACTCAGTCCCTTAAACCCTATAAAGAATTGGCCTTCCCCATTACATCAGACTTATACTAGTGTGTGATGTAAATACGACTCTTGCGTTTAACGCACAGAACAGAACTATAATAGATCTGCATGTGTAACTTCAGATTTTTCTAGTAGCCACAAGAAGAAATGGGCGAAGCTGTTTGAGTATTCTACTTAACGCAATACCTGAACACACTGCGGTTTCAGCCTGCAGCCCTGTCTTTACACGGATTGCCTGGAAGCCGGTGCTCCTGCCGTCGGCACACCTCAAGGGCACGCACCGTGCTTTGCAGGCTCAGTGGTCTGCGCAGTCCAGCAAATGTCAGGCTAGAGCACGGGTGTCCGTCCACATCCAGAATCCCTGCTCAGGGAGGCCCGACAGCCCTGCCTCCAGGGGCCTCTGCAGCTCACTCTGCTGGCTCCGGTTCCTTGTAACTGGAAGCAGCAGGTAGAGGAGGGTCTGCCCCATCTGCACATGCTGCCTGAGCCCCAGGCAGCTGCCGGGGTCACACTAGCCCTCTCACTGCTGTGCGGCCCTGGTGAGGGAGGTACCCTGCTTGTTGGATGCTCACCTATTAACCCTTGGTGGCCACAGGTAAAGGTGCTGTGACCACAACAGTACCAGCCTGGGTGTGGGCACGCTGTGCTTCTCCTGGGTAAATACCAGAGGTGTCCTGCTGGGGAGGGCAGGTGGACAGCCACCTCCAGAGACTGTCAACTCTATCCCCGCAGGGCGGGGCCACTCCACCCACCTTCCCACCACCCTGGCCTCTTAGAGCTGAGCCAGCCCAGAGGGTGCGTGGCCAGTGCCCTGTGGCTTTGATTCCTGTGTCCTTGAAGACCCCCATATGGCAGTCTTCTCATGTGCCCCATGCCTCATGCGGGCGGAGCTGTTTCCATCCCAGCTTTCTTCTCCCGCTGTCCACCTGCATTAGTGAGCACAGGAGCTCAACCATGGTGTCCGACGCAGGATGGTCACACGCCTGCCCTCCCTCCCGTGTGTGCCATGGGCCCTTTGAGTTTCTTAAGGATGTCTTTCTTTCTTTTTAAGGTGGCTTTCAAAGAGAAGTTTAGAAGTTTCAAATTTTGATGAGGTAAATGTTTCAAGTTTGGGGTTTACAGTTGTTTCGGTGGATCTTTGCCTCCCCTCCCCCAGAGTTGCCGAAGCATTTAGCTCTCGTGCTGTCTGACTGGCTCTGAGCCACCTCAGTGTGGTGTGACACCGGGGCCACGGCTCAGCTTGAAGGTGCTGTTTCCCAACCACAGTGAAGGCTTTCCACTTTGGGGGTCCTCAAATGATAAACCTGCAGTCACCAGCTCAAGGAAAACAAGCTTGTCACCTGGCGACCATCCTTGAGATCAAGGTTGCCCCCTTCAACCGTGAGTGTCCCCAACTTTTGGAGTCTAGCAGACACTCCCAGGCACCAAACCCAGGGCAGTATCCACCCTGCACGTGCCTGCTCACTGGGGTCTTCCCATCTCCCCTCCTTGCACCCAGGAAACCCTTTCACCTCTCCTCTCTAGAAGGCACCTATTCCCAGACCCCGGTGAAGTCCCTGTGCCCAGCTAATTATAGGATGCCCCTTCCTAAGGGTCTCTGGACTAGGAAGGGCCTATTCCACAGCCTGCCTTGCCACTACTCCCCATCCCACCCTCCCCAGCTGTCCCCATCTCCATGGCTCTCCTCCAGGCTCCAGTGAGGTCAACCCTGCCAGCCCTCCTCCCCATCCCACCCCTCCCCAGCTGTCCCCAGCTGTCCCCATCTCCATGGCTCTCCTCCAGGCTCCAGTGAGGTCAACCCTGCCAGCCCTCCTCCCCATCCCACCCCTCCCCACCCCTCCCCAGCTGTCCCCATCTCCAGGGCTCCAGTGAGGTCAACCCTGCCAGCCCTCCTCCCCATCCCACCCCTCCTCCCCATCCCACCCCTCCCCACCCCTCCCCATCTGTCCCCATCTCCATGGCTCCAGTGAGGTCAACCCTGCCAGCCCTCCTCCCCATCCCACCCCCTCCCCATCTGTCCCCATCTGTCCCCATCTCCATGGCTCTCCTCCAGGGCTCCAGTGAGGTCAACCCTGCCAGCCCTCCTCCCCATCCCACCCCCTCCCCATCTGTCCCCATCTGTCCCCATCTCCATGGCTCTCCTCCAGGCTCCAGTGAGGTCAACCCTGCCAGCCCTCCTCCCCATCCCACCCCTCCCCACCCCTCCCCATCTGTCCCCATCTCCATGGCTCTCCTCCAGGCTCCAGTGAGGTCAACCCTGCCAGCCCTCCTCCCCATCCCACCCCTCCCCACCCCTCCCCATCTGTCCCCATCTCCATGGCTCCAGTGAGGTCAACCCTGCCAGCCCTCCTCCCCATCCCACCCCTCCCCACCCCTCCCCATCTGTCCCCATCTCCATGGCTCTCCTCCAGGGCTCCAGTGAGGTCAACCCTGCCAGCCCTCCTCCCCATCCCACCCCCTCCCCATCTGTCCCCATCTGTCCCCATCTCCATGGCTCTCCTCCAGGCTCCAGTGAGGTCAACCCTGCCAGCCCTCCTCCCCATCCCACCCCTCCCCAGCTGTCCCCAGCTGTCCCCATCTCCATGGCTCTCCTCCAGGGCTCCAGTGAAGTCAACCCTGCCAGCCCTCCTCCCCATCCCACCCCTCCACAGCTGTCCCCAGCTGTCCCCATCTCCATGGCTCTCCTCCAGGCTCCAGTGAAGTCAACCCTGCCAGCCCTCCTCCCCATCCCACCCCTCCCCAGCTGTCCCCATCTCCATGGCTCTCCTCCAGGCTCCAGTGAAGTCAACCCTGCCAGCCCTCCTCCCCATCCCACCCCTCCCCACCCCTCCCCAGCTGTCCCCATCTGTCCCCATCTCCATGGCTCTCCTCCAGGCTCCAGTGAGGTCGACCCTGCCAGCCCTCCTCCCCATCCCACCCCTCCCCACCCCTCCCCAGCTGTCCCCATCTGTCCCCATCTCCATGGCTCTCCTCCAGGGCTCCAGTGAGGTCAACCCTGCCAGCCCTCCTCCCCATCCCACCCCTCCCCAGCTGTCCCCATCTGTCCCCATCTCCATGGCTCTCCTTCAGGGCTCCAGTGAGGTCAACCCTGCCAGCCCTCCTCCCCATCCCACCCACCCCAGCTGTCCCCATCTGTCCCCATCTCCATGGCTCCATAAGCGCACAGCTTAGGTGAACTGCAGCGTGTGAAGACGAAGAGCCCGTGAGGGACACGAGGGCAGTCCTGTCACCGATGCTGCTCACTGCACCGTGGCAGCAGAGGCCAGTGAGGTCTGCCTTTTGATACAATCGTCTGCCTTCTGTTCTGGGGTTGAACCCAGGGGCACTCTAGCCCTGAGCCATGTCCCAGCCCGTTTGTCTTTTATTTGGAGACAGGGCCTCGCGAGTTGCTGAGGCTGAGCTCCCCAGCTGCTGGAGGATGGGTGTGTGCCACCAGGCCCGGCTAGATGTACCTTCTGAAGCTTGAGGACTGCTGATCTTTTTTTTACCAATGAAATCACTAATTACATTTTGATTTATGTAATTTATGTAATTTGGGCTGGGGCTGGGGCTCTGCAGTAGAGCACTTGCCTTACATGTATGAGGCACTGGGTTCAATCCTCAGCATCACATAGAAATAAATAAATAAAATAAAGGTATTTTGTTCACCTACCAACTAAAAACATTAAACAAAACAAGACAAAACCCCTGTCCTGTTGCTTTTTCTCAGTGAGAGCACAGAGAGCCACATTCAGAGGGAGAACCTGCTGTGGGATGGCTGGTGAAGCACCTCACTTTGCCCCAGCAGAGTGGCACGGCTCTGCAGGGCGGCCACAGACTCCCTCTGAGTTGGCCTGTGGCTCTGACCAGCTCTCTGTGGTCCTGCCCACCTGGCTCTGGTGAGGTCTCTTACTACAACAACAATAAAGACATCAAGGGCTTCCTATTGCCTAGGAACTGCTAAAATATGGGTAGACATTTGGTTGCAGTGGCAAACAGTTCAGGCCCGAGTTCAGGTCTGAGCTTCTCCTGCTGCCCCAAAAAGACACAGTGTAGAAGACCAGGGTACAATGTAAACAGGCAGGGAAATGAACACAACTCCAGACGAACAAATGCAACCGGTCAACAAACACATGAAGGAATGTCCACCATCACTACAGTTAGAGAAATGCAAATTAAAACGACAGTGAGACTTCATCTCACTTCAGTCAGAATGGCAATTGTCAAATATAAGGAACAATAAATGCTGGTGAGGCTGTGGGGGAAAGGCACACCCTTACACTGCTGGTGGGACTGCAATTAGTGTAACCACTGTGCAGAGCAGTGTGAAGATTCCTCAGAAAACTTGGAATGGGACCACCATTTGACCCAGCTATCCCACTCCTGGGCAGATGATACCCAAGACTTAAAATCAGCACACTACAGTGACCCAACCACATCAGTGTTTATAGCGGCTCAATTCACGATAGCTAGACTATGGAACCAACCTAGGTGCCCTTCAACAGACATATGGATAAAGAAAATGTGGTGTGGATACACAGTGGAATACTACTCAGCATTAAATAAAAATGAAATCATGGCATTTGCCAGTAAATGGATGGAACTGGAGACTATCATGCTAAGTGAAATAAGCCAACCCCAAAAACCAAAAGCTGACTGCTCTGTCTGATGTTCAGATGCTAACACACAATAAGGGGTGGGGCAGGGAAGTATTTGGGATCAGACAACAGGGAACAAGGGAAGGGAGGGGTTGGGAATGGGAAAGGGAGTAGAATGAACAGGACATCACTCTCCTCCTGTGCTCACGTGACACACAACCAGGGAAACGCCACAACATGGACGGCCCCAAGAACGGGAAGTGACAGCGCCCCATGTGTATAATATGTCGAAGTACAGTATATTGTCATGTACAACTAAAAATAATTTCTGAAAAAGTTTAAAAGGCCAGGAACAGTGGCCTAGTGTTGCCCAGGAGTGCAGCCCAGTGCTCCCCGACAGACCCCCGCAGCCCAGGCCTCCCCAATTGCAGCCCTCTTCCCGCAGTGCTGGGGGCTCCCCTGCCGGGGAGGTGAGAACGGAGCCAGGTGACAGTGCGCCAGGCCCCAGGGAGGGCCCGCGCCCACGGCACTTACCCGTACCAGTAGCGGGGGTCACTGGAAATGCACTGGTTCAGGCTCCGGTGGGCCAGCGCCTTCTTCTTATTGAGCACGAACTCCTGCAGCTTCATTTTGACCTCGGTGCTGGCCACGGCACCTGGCAAGGGAGAGCAGAGGTGAGGCGCCCGGGGAGAGGCCTGGGCGGGGAGCTGCGGGAGGGCTCCTTCCAGCACACGCTGCTCTCCGCTGGACGCAGGCTCAGCGGTGGGAAGCGCTGGCTGCTGGTGGCACAGCAGCCACTCTGCAGGGCACTTGAACACCCGAGAGACCAGGTCTGCGCGAGCAGGGCAGGGGAGGCAGGCGAGGCTCTGTGCGAGCACGAGGGCCCCACTCGGCTTCACAGGAAGGCCGCAGACACACAGCGGCGGGGCCTCCCGTGTCCAAGGGTGGCTCTGCCCTCTCCGCCTGGGGCCACTTGGAGAGCAAACTGGGCCAGGTGGCCGAGGTGGAAACTGTGCTTTGGGCTTGTTTTGTGGCATGGTGATGGCTCTTCAAAGACACTGAAGAAAACAGCCACCAGGGTTCTGCACACGGCCCTCGGCAGCTGCCCTGCTCCTGAGGAGTGCCCTGAGGATGTCCCTTGGTATTGCGTGGCACTCAGAGCACTTCTAATGGCCCAAAACACTTCACGGGGCCAGCAGAGTGAGCCTCTGTGTGGAACTGCTTCCTGGTGGGAGCCTCAGCTGCCGTCAGAAGCTGTGCTAATGCATACCCACTGGCGGGCCAGGCTGCCGCGTTCTGAGTGACCTGCACAGACCTCACACAGCTCGGCCATCTCTCTAAGCGCTTTCCAAAATGTGCCTGTCCACCAAGCACCAGGGGTGCAGACACCCTGCTTCCCAGACTCGGGCCACCCCCTGGTGACATGGAGGGGCTAGGCTGGCATCTCTGATGTCCTTGGGGACCCTGGGACTGGGCTGCTCTCTTGTCTTGGGGTGTGCCCTGCTCATTGTGCCTCAGGAGCCTCCCACAGTCAGGTGGGGGGCCGCACGGGGTCTGTGTGCACACGTTCTGTTCACCGAGTTGTGGGGCTTCCTTTGACAGTGGACGTATGGAGAGCTGCTGTGTGCTGGCCCAACATGGTGACCCCACGGGGAAGCTGTGCAGGTATTCCTAGCCTACACCCAGCCACATGGAGGGAGGCACGGGGGCCACGGTCCTCTCGGAGAGGTGGAGACTGGCCTCCGCTGTGGACTGTCCAAGAGGAGGCACAGAGGTCTGCCTCGTGCGGCCCCAGGAAACTCAGGGGTTCTGAGGCTCCCGTGCCGGTCTGCGCAGTCCGCTCTAGACTGCCCTTTGGAATTTCTCCGTGTCCTTGAAGATTTATGACTGGTCTTCCTTTTAAAAGTTTGAAAAACAAAAAAATTTTAGGGCTGGGTGGTATAGCTCAGAGGCAGAAAAAAAAAAAAGAAAGTTTGATTGAAAAAATCATTTTTAGCTTATTCTTACTGCTCTGGTGCTAGGTTTTATTCAATTATTTGCTATACTACTGTTTTAGTCAGCTTTTTTGCTGCTATGACTACAGGATCTGACCAGAACAACTGTAGAGGAGGTGCATTTAGGGGCTCACAGCTTCAGAGGTCTCAGTCCATAAGAGGCTGGCTTCACTCCTCAGGGCTCAAGGTGAGGCAGGACACCATGGCAGAAGACTGTGGCACAGGGAAGCGGCTCACATGATGCTCAGGAATAGAGAGGTCTCCACTTACCAGCTAAGTCTCATCCCCACCTCCTCCAGCCACACCCACCACTCAGTCACCACCCAGGGACTCCCTCTGAGGGGGTTAATTCACCGACTGGGTTAAGGATCTCACCACCCGGTCGTTTCTCCTCCGAACCTTGCTGCACTGTCTCACACGAGAGCTCTTGGGGGACACCTCACCTCCACACCATAACACTGCTTTTCCATGTTTCATGATGTGAGGTTCCATGGTGATTTTGAGAAACTGTAATCAACGGGTAACATCTTTAGAGAAATAAGTTTCCTTGCCACCTTTACCACACACCCCGGGTAACTGCCATCTGATGGCAGTGAGAGGGCATGGCCCTTCAGGTCCTTCAAAGGAAGGTGGCAGAGGTCCATTCAGGACGAGAGCAGAGCTTACAGTGGGCAGGCCAGGATGTCCCCAATGGGACTCCAGGTGTTACTGGTCTCGGTCCTGGAAAGCAGGTCCCCGGGTGGACGAGGGCCCTGCAGCTCAGGCCGCTCCCTGGCAGGCGCCCTCAGGAGCCCCAGCAGAGCAAGCAGACCTGTCTGCTGGTCTATAGTTCAGGCAGAGTTCTCAGACTGTGACCCACCACCCGGTTTGCCTATCCCCACATGTACTCACCCACCCAGAGCTCTCCTCTTAAAGGAAAGTTCTAGAAAGAAAAAAATCACTAAAAGGACAGCAAATTTTTAAAATTTCCCCTTTTAAAAAAATTAACTCCTATTTATTATCCTTCACCCACTTGATCCACTGGCACCTCTGTGAGGTTCCACACAGTCCCAGCCACCAGGGACCAGGATGGGAGTGTAAGAGACACACCCCAGGCATGTGGGTCTGTGTCCACGTTCCCCCGGGCGGGAGCAGGCCAGGAGGGTGGAGGCCACTGGGCTGCAGTCTGAGAGCCGGTCCCCGTGATGAGTCCCTACTGTCCTCTGGCCTGCGGGAGGTGGGCCTCCACGTTGGGACAGAGCTGCCTCCAGGACCAGGGCTCTGACCTCAAGCTCTGGCTTTCTGCACCTTCTTTACTTACTTTTAGCTTTTAACCTACTTATTTTGCAGAGCGGGACCCAAACCCAGGGCCTCTCTGCCATGGTGCAGCCGCTCGGCAGTTTCCAGAGCACACTTCTACCCAGAGGGAGGGGCAGGAGTTGTGCTCAGGGCGGACAGGGCCTCTCTGGGTGCCAAGTAGAGTTGACTGAAATAAAAGCCTGACTGATTAAAGAGCGCGTTCCTGATACAGGTCATGAAGACTGCCGGCAACTCTTCAGGATTCAGTGTTTAGTTCCATGCACAGCGCTGCGTGGTGTGAGGAGCCGAGAGCAAACTGCAGCAGGGCCTACGATGGTAGTACGTGAATGTCTGCAAATGTCACTGAACTTTTTACTAAACATTTGATCAGAAGTTCATTTAAAACAAAACCCCAAGACACTAAAAAACAGGTGCATGGCACTATGCATTTGAATACTTAAGCACCGGATGCACCTTTGTGTAGTCTCCATCTGCCTCACAAACGGGGGCTGGAAGCTGTGACCACAGGACTCCCTCAGAGGCCAGGTGCCCTGGGCCACCGACTCCGGCACCCTAGAGGCTGTTTGCCACTGGTCTCGCCAGCCCTGCCACGCTCAGAGCTGCCAAGTGCCCACTGTACACAGCTGGGCACGGACAGGAAACCTGACCACCCAGAGCCAGAGCAGGAAGCCCCGCCTGTGCCTGCTCAGCTGAGAGCAGTCAGGCCACGGCCCAGCCGGGACATTGCTCTGGACGCGTCAGCAGACCCCAAATGCTTTCTGGAGTCTTTTTATATTCCGTGAGCCCACTGATCATATTTTTATGGAAAGATTCTGGTAAACTATGAGAAAGTAATTTATTGAGTTGCGTTTCAGCAATCAGGAAGAGGGTTATTTGTTGGTTAGTTGTGGTTCAGATTGATGAGCTGATGTCTGATGTTTGGACCTAAATCCTGACAAACAGCCACTATATTCCTCACGGCCGAGGAACAGCAAGCAGCAGGGACACTGGGGCACGAGGAGCCCTGGGGTGGGTGGGTGGGTGGAAGGAGTGGGCCAGGCAGGGTGGTGGCCGCGTCAGCCCTGCACCCAGCACGGTCTGTGCAGGAGGCGCACCCTGGAAGCCCCAGGGCAGGCTGCTGAGGACCACGTAATGCTGCCCAATTAGTAGTACAAATTAGACCACATCCTGACTCCACCTGAGAATTAGCTTTGTGTAATAGCAATCTCTACATTAAAAATAAACTTAAGAACTGAATTTGCTTGATAGTTATTTAATTCCTTTTCAAGCATAAGGGCTTTTTTTTTTTTAAAGTCCCCTTTGAAAATGCTTCAAGTGTAATGAGGATTGATTAAAGGCCAAATCTCAATCCTGCCACCTAAAAACCACGTGGAGGCCGATCCCCAGGGTATCTTCCCTCCAGACAAAACAAAGAACAGAGCGGCACAGAGAGGCTGCGTGGGGAGGCCTGGCCCAAGCACACCCTCTCCCAAACCCCAACTGCGAGCCACCGTGCCGCAGGGAGTCCCAGTGAACACCCAGGAGGCCTGGGCACCACTCCAAGCTCCTTCTGAGACAGGGAGGGCGTGGCAGGCAGGCCCAGGTGCAGAGGGAGCCGTGGGCGCCGCCCCAGGCACCTCTTCTCTAGGGCACCTACAGATGGGAGGGAGGAGAGGCAGACAGGGCAGGGCCACAGAACTGGAAGGCACCGAGGAGGAGGAAAAGCTCTGGTGGGACCACCAAGTGGGCATCCTGCAGGTCGGGTGGTCAGACATAAACCCAACTCTGACTCAGCTCCCAGACAATTAAGATGGAGCCTCACCTCTGCTCGACCACAGGGCCCATTGTGAAGGGCTGTGCTGCTGCCCCAGGTCCCACAGCGCCCCAGAGCAGTTTACACGCTGTTCAACAGGCGACCTCGAACACTAGGCAGGCAGGAGACAGGAAGCACGAGAAAACCAGGAAATCGAGAGGTAGGAAAGCCGCCGAGTCGTAGCCTCGCTCTAAAATGACTGCACCACGCACAGGGGAGATGAGAAGCCCCCAGGAAACCCTGTGAACAAGCCAGGGGAAGCTCTGGAACTGGACATCAATACATGAATCAAACCCCAAGGGTCAAGGTTAACAGCAGTCACTTTGCAGGTGGGGGACAAATTAGTAAAGTGGATGACAGGTCAGAAGAATAAATCCTACCCATAGCAGGTGTGCAGGAGGGACATGCGCACAGAGAGAGTGAGAAGCCTGGAGACATGGGGAAGGACCTCACGGGGCACCCAAAGTCTCAGCTGAATGGAGGGACTGGGCACAAAGCTAAGAAAATTAGCTCTAACAACTCTCAGAAGTTTGCAGAACACAGTCATTAACAATCACAAACCCAAGCAGAATAGATGAAGGAAGGCCACAGTAAAGTACATTGCAGCAAAACCTCAAAAACACAAACAGAGAATCATAGAAGTAGCCAGAGAAAAAGATCCTCTCCAAAGAAGTGTCCAGTAGGACTGGTAGTTGGTCTTTGGAGATTAACAGAAGAGAAAAGATAAGGGAGTGGAATCTTCAGATGCTGAGAAGTCCATACACTCATCAAAAACAATCTTCAAAATCAACATGAAATCAAGTTTTAGACAAAACTTCACCGCCACTAGACCTGCACAGAGCCAGTCGTGAAAGAGAACCATCAAGGCGCAGTTCAGACAGAAATGGAGAGGGAGGGCGGGGAGACGCGTGGGCGGCCCTCTCCGTGGGAAGCAACAGCAGCATCTTGCGGGTCTTAAACACAAGGGTGAACCTGAGTCCAACGTGAGGCAGAGGGTGACGATGCCCGAGATCCTCACACTGTCTTGGGACAGGCAAATACCAATTCAGTAACTCTTGCTTTGACAGACGGAAGACGGCTGTTGTGATCCCAAGGGCAATCCATAAAGGAAGGGAAGACAGTGATCAGCACACCACGCTGGCAGGAAGGGGAACTGAACGTTAAAAAGCAATCTAAAGCAAGAAAGTGGAGCCAGAATATTTGGGATAATCAGGATTTATACAATGCAAAGATGGATTTTAGTCTATATGTATTAATAATTACATTAAATATAAACAGACCAAAATAATTAAAAGACAAAGATTGTTAGACTGTCAAAACTTACAGGATGTAGTTATAGTTGTATTTAGAAGGAAACGTATAGTTATAAACGTCTGTGTTAGAAGGCTGAAGTCAATGATTCAGGTATCTAATAAAACCAGAAAAAGAGTAACAAATTAAACCCAAAGAAAAACAAAGACAGGAAAATAAGATTACCAAAGGTGAAGGAAACAGAAAAACAGATATTCAACGGGCAGGACAGCAGCCATGAAGTCCAAAGGTTGTTCTCACAGACTAGTAAACCTGGGGAGACTGCCCGAGAAAAACGCAAGTGAAGACAGAAAGACAGAGACAGGTAAAAGGGGCCAGCACTAGGATTTCACAGACATCAAAGCACTCAGCAGAGGCTGGGACAACAGGAAGTCAAGGATGTGTAAGAAAACACTCGTTTCTCACAACACCACCTACCTAAACTGACCCAGGGAGAGCATCGGATGAATGAGTTTAAAAATTGGATATGTCATCGAAGGCCTTTGCACAAAGAAAATCTGAGAGTCAGTTGGCTATAACAATAAATTTCATAGGACATTTAAAGAAAAATAGTATTCATGTTAGATAAACTTTGCCAGGAAATATAAAAAGAGGGAATGATGCTCAGTTCCTCTTAAGGCCAGCATAGTCATAATAGTAAAAGCAAGAACATAATAAGCAAGGAACTGATAAGCAACCTCTCATGAACACAGCTACAAACATATAAAATGCTAAGAAATAAACACTTGTAACACACAAAAAGATGATGCATTATGACTGAGTTGGTAGGAAATATTACAGAAGTGCAGGTTAGAATTTCTATTAAAATCTATGTGATTCACATTAACCAACCCAGCAGAAAAATCATACGACCATGTTCAACAAATACTGAAACATCTTATAAAGATCCATACCATTCACACAAAGCTCATCGCAAATAGAAATGAAGGAACTCACCCATAACCTCATCGAGGACCTGTCGGACACAAGTGGACAATGGAATAAAGTTCAACCAAACCTTGTTTGAGTTAGCTGCTCTGTCACTGTGACCAGAGTAGCTAACAGGGACAACTTAGAGGAGGAGGGGTTTGGTGGGGGCTCCCAGGTTGGGAGGCCTCAGCCCACAGACAGCTGTCCCGTTGCTGGGGGCCACAGTGACGCAGCACATCCTGGAGGGAGCTCAGCTCAGGGCAGGATCCGAAAGCAAAGGCGAGAAGCCTGGCCCAGCTGCCTGCCCTTCCCACCCGTCGGCCCATTCAGACGAGGGTGGGCTGATTAGGTCACAGTCCTCCCCGTTCAATCATCTCACCACTGACTATTCCTGCTTTGGGGGGACTCCCCACATCCAGACCATAGTGGTTGCTCTAGAGATCATGGTACTTGATGGAGAAGGGGAAGCCGACCAGGAGCTGCAGACGTCACTGTAGAGCTACATTATAGCAAGGTCCTCGAGAGGATGAATAAAATAGAAAGGAAAAGACACAGAAGGCCTTCTGGCTAGACAGGAAGAAACCATCTTGTCATTGCACAGATGTTGAAAATCTCCATCCATCTACCAACGATTAGAATATGTGAGCTTAGCAAGGTCACTGGGCACAAAGTCAACTACTTTTCAAAATTACAAAACCCAACCTCTTCACAACAGCATCAAGGACCATCAGATAGCTTCAAATACTACTGCTAAAACATAGGCCAGGCTCCTGCACCTTGTCAAGACTAGAAATAACCAATGTGGTAAAATATCAGGGCTCCCTGATTTGATCTACAGAGATGGGGCGACCACAAAGAAAACATGAAGGGCCCAGAATGGGAAGGATTTGTAACCCAGTCCACTTTAGGCTTTGAACGTAGCCTTGCTGCTCTGCTCTGGGACTTATTTTGAAGGACATGTTTCCTTCTCTTCCTCTCTCCTCCTCCTCCCTCACCTCAGGGAAACAGGATTATCTTTGGTCCTCATCCCATGCAGAGTTATCTGCCCTTGAGCACACCCACCACAGGTACAGAGTGATTCAGACTTGGGATGGCACCAGCACATCTCAGAAATGACCTTCTCCCAAATTAACGAGTGAATTACAACTCAGAGAACACGTGGAATGCAGCCTCTTTAAAAACCCCTAAACCCTATGGGCAGAATCACAGATTGTGGGACAAAGTCCTGTGTTTCCCCTTTGTTACCAAGGCAACAAAACTTATTTGCTTTTTTCTTAAAACTGTGTCCTCATTATTGGATTGGCATTCGGGACAAGGATGGATCTTTGGGCAACAACGGAAAGACGGACACTGGTGGACACAGACCCACAGCTCACCTGTGGGAGCAGCCCACTTCCCACCTGCCCAGCAGACCTCAGTGCACACAGAGGTGAAGGTGGGAGGCAAGTGCACGGCTCTGCGGAAAGCCCAGAAACTCAGCCACGGTTCACAGCAGGCCCTGCAGCCTGGCAGCAGGAACCTGAGGCGTGTAGCCGACATGCCAGCCCTGCAGGTAACACAGAGAACACGTTCATGGCTCTGGAGGAGGGAAAGGTCTCTCAGATGCCACAGAGAAATCTGCAGGGACAGGACTGAGGAATGGGACCGCACTGGAGCAACTGCACTTGGCTCCCCCCATTTGGACAGTGAGGAGGCACAGCCCAGAGTGCAGAAGAGGTCCGTGTGCTTCCGGAACATACAGAGAGCAAGCCAACCCCGAAAAGGGGAGAGGGCTGTGTTAGTCAGCTTTTTCACTGCTGTGACAAAAAGGCCTGACAAGAACAATTTTAAGGAGAGAAATTTAATTTGGGGGCTCCCAGTTCCAGAGGGCTTGGTCCCCAGAGAGCCAGGGTGGGGCAGAGGAAACCAGCAGGGCAAGGGTCCAGGTCACACAGCCAGAGCCTCTGCTCCACAGGGACAGACCGCCTCCCGCAGGTACCCCCACTTAGTGCCCATCAGGGCATCAACGCGTGATTAGGGCAAGGCTCTCACAACCCAGTTCCTGCTCGGTGAGCTCTCTTGCGTTGCCTTACACACGCGCTCCTGGGTGTGAGGAACAGAAAGGGCAGTGCGCATTTCCAAAACATAGTATTTAGCCTTAATTGGGATGTAAGATCCAATCGCAGTCACTTAACTACAGCCCTTCCTTTTGCCCTCCCCAATTTAAAAATGACCCAGAGCATAGACGACAGCTCTGAACTCACCCGACCAGAGCAAGGGGCAGTGCTGCATCGGGGTCAGAGCAGGGACTGCCCGCCCAGGTGTGCTGCCTTGCTGCCCTTCTTTGATTTCTTGAGGCTCCCAGGAGGGGCCCAACATGGGGCTCCATACTTTTCCGAGGGGGTCCTGGGGTCTCCCTCCTTAAGGAGACACATCCGCTGCCTGTTGCAGTGGCCTTGGAGTGGGGGAGGAAACCCGAGATCTCTGCGGCTGACAGTGGACCACAACATGGGGAACAGGCCAAGCAAGCACCGTGGTGACCAGTCACTCCCTGCACGGACCAAGGTAGGCAAATCTGCTTCCTTGGAGATCAGGATGTCCCAGGGGTGGTGAGTGGGACTGAGGAACATGAGCCCACACCCAGGAGAGCAGGATGGCGGGTGGGCAGGAGCACAGGGGGTCCGGGGTGGCCAACGAAGGGGGGCTGAATACACGGTGGAAACTCAAATACAGGAACCTCTAAAAAGTGGGGAATAAAAATTCTAGGCCAGGGCTGGGGATGTGGCTCAGTGGTAGAGGGCTTTCCTAGCATACGTGAGGCCCTGGATTCGATCCTCAGCACCACATTAAAATAAGTAAATAAAAATTCTAGGCCTGGGGCAGGGAAGGACGATGGAAAGATCCCTTTGAAGAGTCCCAAGCAGGGAAAGCCAACAGCGGTGATGGTGGGAGTAAATCTGCCCCAGGGAGGACAGTGGCCACCTGAACCTTGGGTGCAGACCCTACTCCTGAGGTGCCCAACTCACAGGTCCTCTCCACATCGGGTCATGCTGGTTAGGTCTGGACAGGCTCTATTTTAATTTCTAAAGGGTTAACTAGGATGGTTCCTTTGCCTCCTACTGTAGGAACCTGGTGAATACCTGGTGAAGAGCCACCAAATCTTTGCTTCCTGTGTCTTCTGCGTATGTGCACACCTGTGTGCTGTAGCTTGTGTCTAATCGCCTCACGGTGTCAACGCTGCCTTAGGGATAAATGAGAACTCACAGACTTAGTGAATGGACCAAATGCCTTTCAGTTCACGTGATGGAAATAAAACTTAAACAAAAAGAACCCATCTGAGTTGGTAAGAGTAAAGAGCCCTTGAAATCACTACCCCACGTGTTTTCCTAGGGGCCACCAATCGGTGTTGGTTTCTATAAAAGGTTTATAGTACAACGTCCATTGCTTCCAAGGATTTTCCTCTGGTAGGAATAAGTGATTTAATAAGTGTTAACTGGACTTGTCTGATACCTTGGTTTTCATGAGTAACCTAAGATGGAAATGGGTGAATTAGTTTTAACATAAAAGGGATTAATCTTCATAAATGTGTTTGTTAAAAGAGATATCTGACTAATTAAGTTAAAATACTAAAACATCAGTTGGGCTGTGGCTCAGTGGTAGGGTGCTTGCTGGGTTTGATCCCGAGCACCACGTAAAAAAACCAAATAAACAAAATAAAGGTTGTGTGTCTATCTACAACTATATATCAAAAACAAATTTAAGTACTGGGCTTCTTGAATTCCATAAGGTAACATACATTTGGGTCTACGAAATGTGTTGTTATAAATTGGTAAATGAAAAAACAAAGATTTAAGACTCTTTGTTTCTAGGTCTTAACATAAACGCAAGGTTACTAAGAGTTAAAATTCTAAAAGGTGTAATTCTATATACATAGAAAAATTTCCATCTTTGCTTTGATTAAAGTACTGTAAAAAAAGAGTATTTAATTTTATTAAAAAGGAGAAAGATCTGTGTGGATGAGAGAAGATGGAGCCCCTCGGATGTGGGGGGACCTCACAGGGTTCTCCCACTTGGTGTGCTAGTCTGGGAACTACGGCTTCTGGACAGAGACACGGATCAGAGTCCATGCTGAGCAGATACGAGAGTGTGGGGCTGAGGGTTGAAACCTAAGAGGCCCAGGCCCTGGGAGGGTACCAAGACCACTGCTTGGCCGTGACTCTCTAATTGACCGTGCCCTTTCAGTCCTTGAGGCTGAATCTCTCTGTAACCTCCATCCCGGTCCACTCCCACTTGCATTTCCCCACGCTCTGGGACAGAGGAGTGGACTGGAATGTCTGACCTCACAGGATGGCCTTTACATTTGGGAAAAACCTTGACAGGGGCCCGTCACCCTGACCGCCTGAAGGTTAACCATCCTATCTTATTCAGGGACTGAAGGCTGTTAGTCACAAAGGACACAGCAAAGGGTTCCAGCACTATTAGGTTATAACCTGGGGACAAAAAGGGTCTCCCCTTTTAGGATCTGGCTGATGGGCGCATTTGGACAGGGGACACTTCTGGAAAGGTCGGGAAAGTGTTTTTGCCTGTTGTCCCCAGAAGTAAACTACCGGGGCCTACTGAAGTCTCCGTATGCAGGCATCTATGTCAGGGCCATGCTCATTTCTGTAGAGAGCGGCCTGTAACAATCTCTGTAAGGTCGATGTGACCCTCACTGGACAGAGGGGAAAACTAACCCCTCACCACTAGTTGACAATGCCTTTATGGTACACAGTGCCTCGGAGGGATGGAAATAAAAGTCCACCTGTGTTTTGTTGGCACCTATGCAAAGGGATCTTCAAGGAAACCTAAAGAAAATGATAGAAAGGGCTCCTCCATTGGATACCAATATGCCTAGGGTACGAAAAGGGGCCAGAGGAGCCTCTGGTTACAAATGACAGCGGGGAACCCACTGAAATATCCCTGTGCTCCAACCCCCCCAATGAAGCCCGACTGGGGGTGGGGGGGGAGGCACAGGGTTTTTTTAAATTCTTATTTGTTATACACGACAGCAGAATGCATTATAATTCATATTACACATATAGAGCCCACCTCTTCATTTCTCTGGTTGTACACAAATTAGAGTCACACCATCCCTGTCTTCAGAGATGTACTTCTGGTAATGATGCCCATCTTACTGCACCATCTTTGCTACCCCCATGTCCCCTCCCTTCCCCTCCCTCCCCTTTGCCCTATCTAGAGTTCCTCTAATCCTCCCTTGCTCCACCCTCAACCCCACTATGAATCAGCCTCCTTATATCAGAGAAAACATTCATGTTTGGTTTTGGGGATTGGCTAACTTCACTTAGCATTATATTCTCCAACTCCATCCATTTACCTGCAAATGCCATGATTACTCTCTTTTATTGCTGAGTAATATATCCCATTGTGTATATGTGCCACATTTTCTTTATCCATTCATCTACTGACGGGCATCTATGTTGGTTCTATAGTTTAGCTATTGTGAATTGTTCTTCTATAAACACTGATGTGGCTGTGACCCTGTAGGACACTGTTTTTACTTTCGGTACAGACTGAGGAGTGGAATAGCTGGGTCAGATGGTGGTTCCATTCCCAGTTTTCCAAGGACTCTCCATACTGCTTTCCATATTGACTTCACCAATTTGCAGTCCCACCAGCAGTGTACGAGCGTGACTTTTCCCCTATATCTTCACCAACATTTTTGTTGTTTGTATATTTTTTAAAAATTTTTAATTTCTCTTAATTACTCATGACAGTAGAATGCATTTATGCATGTTGACATATCATACATAAATGGGGTAATTTCTCATTTTTCTGAGCATACATGTTGAAGTATATTGGTCATGTAGTCACATATATACCTACAACAATAACGTGTGTTTCATTCTCTACCTCTCCTATCCCAACATCCCCTCCCCTTACCACCCATCACTTCCCACTACCTAATCTAAGGTAACGCTATTCTTCCCTAGTGCCCCCCACCCCTGCCTGACTGTGAATTAGCATCCACATTACAGAAAACATTCAGCCTTTGGTTTTGTGGGATTGGCTTATTTCGCTTAGCATGATATTCTCCACTCCAACCATTTACTGGCAAATACCATAATTTCACTCTTCTTTAAAGCTAAGTAATATTCTATTGAATATATATACCACATTTTATTTATCCATTCATCTATTGAGAGACACCTAGGTTGGTTCCACAGTCTAGCTATCGTGAATTGAGCTGTTATAAACATTGATGTGACTATTTCACTAATAGTATGCTGATTTTAAGTCCTTCGGGTATAAACCAAGGAGAGGGATAGCTGGGTCAAATGGTGGTTCCATTCCCAATTTTCTGAGGAATCTCCATACTGCTTTCCATATTGGTTGTACCAATTTACAGTCCCACCAGCAATGTATGCATGTGCCTTTTTCCCACATCCTCACCAACATTTATTGTTGCCTTCTTAATAGCTGCCATCTGACTGAAGTAAGATGAAATCTTAGAGTAGTTCTGATTTGCATTTCTCTAATTGCTAGAGATGTTGAATATATTTTCATATATTTGTTGACTGACTGTATATCCTCTTCTGAGAAGTGTCTGTTAAGTTCCTTGACCCATTTATTGATTGGGTTATTTAGTTTTTTGGTGTTAAGATTTTTGAGTTCTTTATATACCCTAGAGATTAGTGCTCTATCTGGTATATCTGGTGTGTGTGGTAAAAATTTGCTCCCAAAATGAAGATTTCCAGTTTTCCCAGCACCATTTGTTGAAGAGGCTATCTTTTCCCCAATGCATGTTTTTGGCACCTTTGTCTAAGATAAGATAAGTATAGTTATGTGGGTTAGTCTCTGTGTCCTCTATTCTGTACCATTGGTCTATAACCCTATTTTGGTGCCAATACCATGCTGTTTTTGTTACTATTGCTCTGTAGTATAGTTTAAGATCTAGTATAGCGTTGCCAACTGCTTCACTCTCCTTGCTAAGGATTGCTTTACTATTCTGGGTCTCTTATTTTTCCAGATGAATTTCATGACTGCTTTTTCTATTTCTATGAGGAATGCCATTGGGATCTTGATTGTGATTGCATTAAATCTGTATAGTGTATTTGGTAGTATGGTCATTTTGACAATATTAATTCTGCCTATCCAAGAAGAAGGCAGATCTTTTCATCTTCTAAGGTCTTCTTTGATTTCTTTCTTTAGGGTTCTGTAGTTTTCATTGTAGAGATCCTTTCACCTCTTTCGTTAAGTTGATTCCCAAGTATTTTATTTTATTTTTTTGAGGCTATTGTAAATGAGATAGTTTTCCTCGTTTCCCTTTCAGAAGATTTGTCACTGATGTACAGAAATGCTTTGGATTTATTAGAGTTGATTTTATATCCTGCTGTTTTACTGAATTCATTTATTAGTTGTAGAAGTTTTCTGGTGGAATTTTTTGGGTCTTCTAGGTATAGAATCACATCGTCAGCAAATAGTGCTAATTTGAGTTCTTCTTTCCTATCTGTATCTCTTTAATTTATTTCATCTGTCTAATTGCTCCCAAATGGTAAAGTACTCTCCTAAGCTTTCAAGAACTATGTTAAATAGAAGTGGTGAAAGAGAGCATCCCTGTCTTGTTCCAGTTTTTAGAGGGAATGTTTTCAATTTTTCTCCATTTAGAATGATGTTGGGGTTTAGCATACATAGCTTTTATAATGTTGAGATATGTTCCTGTTATTTTTGAAAAAACAAATAAAATTGACAAACCCTTAGCCATGCTAATGAAGAGGAGGAGAAACTCAAATTACTAACACACGTGATGAAAAAGGAAATATCACAACAGACACCACAGAAATACAGAAGACAATTAGAAGTTAACTTGAAAAACTGTACTCCACTTAAATAGAAAACTATCGAAGGCATCGACAAATTTCCAGAGTCTTGGGATTTGCCCAAATTGAATCAGGATGATATACACAATTTAAAGAAATCAATTTCAAGCAACGAAATAGAAGATGCCATCAGAAGCCCACCAACCAAGAAGAAAAGCCCAGGACCAGATGGTTACACAGCCGAGTTCTACATGACCTTTAAAGAAGAACTAATACCATTACTCTCCAATTTATTTCAGGAAATAGAAAAAGAGCACTTCCAAACTCATTCTATGAGGCCAATATCATCCAAAACCAGGTAAAGACACATTTAAAAGAAAACTTCAGACCAATATCTCTAATGAACATAGATGCAAAAATTCTCAATAAAATTCGGGCAAATCAAATACAAAAACATATCAAAAGATCATGCACCATGATCAAGTGGTGTTCATTCCAGGGATGCAAGGTTGGTTCAACATATGGAAATCGGTAAGTGTAATTCATCACACCAACAGACTTAAAGATAAGAACCATATGATCATCTTGATAGATACAGAAAAAGCATTCAGCCAAATACAGCACCCTTCATGTTCAAAATACTGGACAGAGTTTGTTTTTTGTATAAGCCGGGCTGTCCAGCCCTTTCCTGGGTAGGACCTGTGGTGCAGGAGTAAATGTACAGGCACATTCTCACCTGGGGAGCAGCAACTTCCTTCCCAAGGCCTCCCAGTGAAAGGAGACAAAGCCCGCTCTCCTGGGAGAGTTAAAAGTGAGTGAGGCCCTTTGGGCAGAGGGACACTGAGAAAGATGATCCAGGCTGCATGACCAAGACTTTGTTTAAGGAGGAGTTAACCTGCCCCAGGAAAACACACACACACCCCTTAAAAGAGAAGCATTAATGGGGATCCATTCTCTTCTGGACAGATTCATAAAACATGAATTGAGCCAGCTTTGCCAGGCACCCTAAACATGTACACCTCTAAAAGCCTAGGAGAGCACTTTCCCCAGGGGGTTCTGCAGACTAAAGTGGGCTGTAAAGGGAATCTCCTTCAGATTTACACAGAAATAGCAAATTTAACTGGGGACTTATTTATGTCTTTAATATTCTGTAACTGGACAAAGGTAACCTGTTATCAAAACACACACACACACGCCGTGCCCAATAGACTCCCTCTGCAACCAAGCATACCTCAGCAGGAGCCCCTGTTTTTATATATATAAACACACACACACACACACACATTTGTGTTACTCTTAACACAGGGATGGGCATTTAAATGTATTTTTGAAAGGTAATAAAAAGAATCTGAGAATGATTTAAGTTAGGAGCGCTCTTAGCCTTTCTATTGGATTCATTTTTCAGACATAGTGTTGTATTATGTTACCTGACATTCAGATTGATTTGGGAAACAACATATGGGAACTTTGTAAAATGACAGTTAAGACAGAGGCCTGGGGGGGCAGGAAAGAAGGTGGAATGAGATGGACATCATTGCCCTAGGCACATGTAAGACCACATCATGTACAACCAGAGAAGGGGAAAGACGTGTGGCAATGGTGAACAAGAATCAAAATGCATCTTGCGGTCATATATACCTAATTAAAATAAATTTAAAAAAAGAGAAAGAGGCAAAGATCAGCTTCAAAAGTATAGCACTTTAATAAAATCGGTGGAGAGCCCCGCCTCCCCTGAGTGCGCTTCTGCCTGTCACCCTGCTCCATGCCAAGAAGGCTCCAAGGTAGACCAGCATTAAGTACATTTAATATCAAAAGAGATGTTTTTGTTGTAAGGAATATCTCAAAAATAAACAAACAATATAATACAAAATTAAGTAAGGGTTTGGGTAAATCAAAAAAGATATTCAAGGTTGTACAAGAGTTTTAAAAGAAAGTAAAATTTGTAAAGGATCTTTATATAATGAAGTTGATACGGGTTTTTGTGGAGGTAAAACAGATACTCAATAAATATTAGTGTATAGAAATTATGTTTCTTGACTCTATCATATACTATGTTTTTGGTCTTGTTAACCTCATTTTGTATCATGGTAAGGCTTTGTGTCTGCTGCCTGCTAGGGTCTTGCAGAACCCCTGCTGTGAAGAACAACCGTCACCTACAGGGTGGTTGGATACCTAGCTGACGCCAGCAATCACCCTGACCAGTTAAGTGAAAGGGGTAACTATGAAATCATCAACATGGTAGTTTAAGACCCAGAACTCCTTTTTTGGGGGGAGGGGGAGGTTACCAGGGATTGAACAGAGGGGCACTCAACCACTGAGCCACATTCCCAGCCCTATTTTGCATTTTATTTAGAGACGGGATCTCACTGAGTTGCTTAGCACCTTGCTTTTGCTGAGGCTGGCTTTGAACTCTAGATCCTCTTGCCTCAGCCTCCTGAGCTGCTGGGATTACAGGCGTGCACCACTGCACCTGGCAGGTCTCCTTATCTTCAACCACACGTGACGATTTGTAAGAGCACCTGTCTTTTTTTATGGTATGATTATTATGAGCTGCTGCTCAGACTCCCCCTCTGGAGTTGGCGACTCATCACTTCCACCCTGGCCACCTGATTTTAATCAAGACCTGGAAAGAAGACCAGCTACAACGGAGCTGGGCAGGGCCTCACCGCGTGCTCCCGATCATCAGGACAGCCATCTCAACGACTAACCAGGGGCGAGCTCATTACCGAGGGTCACTTCCACCCCAAAACGTTAACATGTCTAGGATGGATGGCCATGCCAAAGGACACAAGGACAAACATGAAAATGAGACCAAAAGGTAGGAAAGAAAAAGGGGGACTAGTGAGAAGGAGAAAGTTCCGTGTTCCCGCCTCAGAATACAGCATTCAGCCTTAACTGGGAGGTAAGATCCAGTCACAGCCATTTTAACTGTAGCCCTTCCCTTTGCCCTCCCAAACTTAAAATTAGCCAGTCGTGCAGATTGTAGCACTGGTTCCTCCTATCCGAGCAGGGGACAGAACGGCATTAGGCATGACCACAGGGGACTGCCTGCTGGCTTGCTGGATTTTCTTGGTAGCTCGCCCATCTTTAAAAGTAGTTTGCCTTATGGAGTTACTTCTGAGCTTGTGTTTGATTCCTTGAGGCGCCCCAGATTTCTAACATGGGGGACAACTCACATCTAAACCATTTCGGCTCTTCAAAACCAAAAAATGGGCAAGAAACCTTTTTGAAAGGTGATAAAAAGAACCTGAGACTCATTTAAACAAAGCCTGCTCTCCAGGGTGGAGCACGTCATAGGCAGGAGGACATCTCCTTGGCCAAAGCACAGGAGAACCACTGTATCTCCTGGTAAGGAGGAAAGTGCGGCTTCAGAGGCAGCCGGTACTGCTGCACAGCTGAGATTCAAATGACTGACCTCGGCAGGTGCTGGAGAGGACAGCTCCATCTCTGCTGTCCAGCAGGCAGGAGGTGGATGGATACACTGTGCGTGGATGTTAAAGTCATCTACTCCCCACGGCTCAGCAATTCCACTTCCGGACTGTCCATTACTCCAAGAATGCACATGGGAGCACTGTTGTAACAGTCTGGTTAGGGAAGTGACCCAAATACCTGCTGGCTGTGAACGGGCACTACACTGTGCATTCGCAGACAAACGGAAGAAGCTAAATGCAAAACGGGAACTAATTTTACAAGTTTAATTCTGAGGTAAAGAAGTGAGAAACAAAATCCTATGTGCTCATAATTCCGTTCACATACATGTCAAAAGCAGGTAAGTCTTGCCTTTGGGAAGAAAGGAGCTCCAGCTGGGGCAGTGGCCCTAGGGGTGGCTGGGCAGAGGTCACCCAGGTCTGTGTTTTGTTAAATCACTCCCAGAAGCTCCTTACCACTAAAGATTGTATACTTTTTTGTATTTAAAAAAATTTCAAACAATTTTAGAAGACAGACCTCACTTTAGCACAGAGCGTTTTGTGGTGTGCAAAACTCGGTTAAGATAATCTGTGAGGATGGCTGCCATTCTTCTTTGAAGACACGACTTTCAAGGTCTGTCAGCACGCGCACTGCACCTCAAGGACAGGTGCCTCTTGCTGTGAGAAAAGCCCTTGCCGGTCATTGGCCCTCTGTGGGCCAGAAGATGAGGGATGCTGAGAGCGGCCGCTCAAGGCCAGCCCCTCCCTCACTGGTATTGCAAGCGTGTCCTGTGGTGACCACAGAAGCCACACACTGGCTCAAGGTGCAGGACTGTAAGCTGAGCTGCCCACGCGGACGTGTGACCTCACGGCTGCTCCCTGCAGGCAGACCATGGAGCAACTCCACTGTCTCAGGATCTGCAGATGCTGGTGGCTCCCCCTCCCCAACATAGTGGAACCTGCCAGCACCCCATCAACACCACAGACCGCGGCCTCTCCCCTGGGCCCTGCTCTGCCTGCTCGACCTTGAAAGGTCAATGTCTGCCTCTGGGCTCCTCTCCTCAGATGAGAAGCCCAGGTCCAGCAAGGCCACTGCTTGTCGTAAGCCTGGGGCAAGGGCTGCCCAGGAATCCTCAGGGTCCTCTGTGGAAGGCCACGCCCGCTGAGCGCTCCTCCTGTGCCCAGCCTTCCTGCTTCCCAGGGCAGGTACAAGCACCTTGGATTGCTCCTTAGCCCCACCTGGTGGGACGGTCTTCAAATGTGTCAACTGGCTAGGCCACCCCCGTTATCCAATCAAAGGCTAACCTAGGTGTCACAGGAAGTCCTCTTAGACGCGACTGAAGTGGGGGCTGGCTGTGCCTGCGGTCATGTGAGTCAGCCTTGCACAGCACTGACGCCCCTCAGAAAGACAAAACCCTGCTGTGGGCAGAGCCTGCGGCTGTGCCCACGAGCTCCAGTCTGCCTTTCCTGAAGTCAGGACCATCTGGCTGCCTGTCCATCTAAAGGCCTGTCCAGCTAGAGTCCTGATCACCAGAGGCCTGACCATCTAGAGGCCCGACCATCTGAAGACCTGCTCTATGGCTCTCAAACCTGCCTGGCTGGCCCCACATCAGAGAGAGCAAGTCCTCACAATAAATCCCTTAGTGTCTATTTCTTGGTTTGCTCCTCTTTAGACAGACGGACAGTCTATAAATCAGGCAATAGGAATATTTTGTGGCTGTACTCTGCCATTGTAGGAGATGCTCAGAAGAGACCCCTGAGGTCCCTCAGTAGCACTCCAGCGACCAGCAGATGCCTAGAGCCCCCAGGTGGGAAGAGTCAGGAGAAGAGGGGGTCAGTGCGAGGCTCGTCAATGGTGCTGCACAGCCCTGCACAGCATGGCACTGGACGGGAGGGGAGAGCAAGCCCCAGCACGTCTGCTCCGGCCCCAGCGCACAGCCTGCACTCCAGCCCAGGGAGCACATGGCAGTGGTGGACGCTGGGAGGAGACCAAGCATGGGGGTGACAACAGTCTCCAGTAGGCTGTGGTGGGCCACATGGCGGGCCACAGGGAAGCTCAGAGGGGACTTCACGGGAAGCCAAATGACTACTCCTTCAACTGCCTGTGGCCACCAGTGGACTCTGCTTTGTGCTCTTTTACACCTTACCTGCACTTTACAAATACTCTTTGATACATGCTCAATATTAAGAGTTTTAAAGGGTGAAGTTTTCAAAAACTTTTAAGTTGAAAATACGTCTGCTGAGAAACACGTGTCGGAGAGCCATACAGTGCATTTTCAGTGAGCTGCACAGAATTTGGGGAGCAGCACACACCTGCATGTCCCTGTCACAGGATGAGGCTAGAGGACAGCCACAGCACAGGTGGCAGCAGCACCGAGCAGAGTCTGGCAGACTCTGGCAGAGTCATTCTGCAACCCAGGGGTGACGAGGCCGACACCTGGATGGCTGGAGGAGGTGCTGAGAGGGTCCCAGGCGCTCCCTGGGTGGAACCGGTTGTCTGAGGAAAAGGCTCCTCTTCAACAGCATTCAGGAGAACCGACACCCTGAGCCGCCAGCTCTTCTCGGGCACGTCCCCTGCAGAGCTGCTGCCAGGGAACCCAGCCCTGATAGCAAGGGGCCAGCGGCTGCGCCCCGCCCTCCCGCAGCCCGCCCCCGCCACGGCACTCACTCTCTTTCCCCTTCTCCTTGTTCTTGAGCTGCTGCAGCTTCTGCTCGCGGTGCTGCTTCTCCAGCTCCTGCTCCTGGCGATGCCTCTCCAGCTTGCGCTGGTGCTCCAGGAGCTCCTGCTGGTGCTTCAGGGCCAGCATCTCCTGCTGCTGCTGTGGGCGAAGGAGACAGGCGTCAGCCCGCGGGGACCCCCGGTACCCAGGAGCACCCAACCTACTAGGTAGAAGTTTAACAAGTTCCCATTGTTCATAGGAAGTAAATGAAATGAAAATACAAGAGGTAAAGGGAGGAGCTCCTTGTCCTGTTCCTGATACGCAGGTGACTACATATAAACGGCTGTCACCTTTAACAGGGGTATGATAAGCAGGTGAGCAGAACAAGGGATCCCACAAGTCATCAAAAGTAAGCGGGAAATGTCTGCCCTCACTAGGAACCACACTCCACCTCCATTTACTTATTGGGGAGGTAGAAAAAGACCACACGGTCAGCTCTCTGCTTCTGCAGCACGTGGACTCCCAGGGGCCGCCGCCACCTCCCACTGGACCCTCCACCTTGGCCTGAGGCTGGCTGCCCATCGCTGTCGCACTAGCAGCCATGTTCCTGGGGTGTTGATGGCCATGTTCCCCTTGAGGAAGAAGAGGTAGCAGGACGGTGAGCCAGCACCTGGGCACAGTGTAGCCTGTGGCATCTGTGAGGAGACCCCCATGTCAACATGGGGACGAATCACCATCCTTGCAGCCATCAAGGGCCATGGTGATGGCACTAAGATTGGCAGGGCCCTTCAGAGCACTCTACCTCCAGAACCAAGTCTTCACGGTGACCTTAGGGAGAAACTGAGGCACGGAGAGACAAAGTGTGTGAGGGTCTTGGCCCAGCAGGTGGGTCCAGAGTGGGGCTCCAGCCTCCTGTGGAGACTGTTTAGCTCAGATGGTGGAGTAAGGGAGGGAGAAGTGGGGTGTGCAGGGAGCAGCCATTCGGCTGTGTGCAAGTATGAGACATGCACACACGTGCGGGTGCTGTGCACGCGGATACGGCTGCCCTTCTGGGTGGATGCTGCCCCTCACAGTGACCTCTGGCAGGACCCACAGGCAGGAGATGGTATATGCAGAAATATCTCCCAAATCTTGCCGAGTGATGCCATAGAACAGGGGCCAGGCCAATCTTCGAGCACTGCACCGCGCTGCACCTGCCCAGCCAGCTCCAGAGGGTCACCCTGAGGACCCTCCACCCTGAGGAGAGTGCCCAAAGGCAGTCCAGTCAGAGCTGGCCCCAGGCACTCTGCAGGCTGAGCCTGTGTTCCCGGGAGGGTTCAGGGTGTGAAGAAGGCCAGGCCTGAGGCCTGAGCCCTGCCCTGCTCAAGACTGACGGCGAGTGAGGTGGCCCCAGCAGCTCCCACGCTGCACGGGGCACTGGACAGACTGCAGTGCTGCTCAGGGGTTCTGCTGTTCGAATTCCATATGTCACTTACCAGCATGTCTGGGTCTGGAAATCCAAGTCACGCCATGTCAACAATGCCAAGGAATAGGGACAGCAGTTGTGTCGTCTATGAGGTGAACATTTTCATCCTTCCATCCCCCAGACAAAGCCTACAGCCCAGGCACATAGGTAGGGGCCAGAAAAATGACTTTTCAGCAAAACCAAAGGAGTTGGCAATAATAATGAACAAGCTAAATAACCACCAACTGACACAGGCCTGGTGCAGAGAGAGTGTGCTGGAAGCCTGCCCCTGCCAGTCCAGCTTAAGGGAGGCCCCAGAAGACCCCTGGGCCACAACGCCTTCCACAGGCAGCTTGGGACCAAAGCCCGCCCTGGTCCTCAATATTGACACTTTCACCTGGACTCCCTGGGCTGTCCTGAAGACTGGCCTCTCCATCTGTGCTGTCCACATGGCTAAGGAAGTGGCCTGACGCCAGAGCCCCTCTTCAGTGGGACCTTGGGCCCCAGCCAGAACTGTCCAGTCACAGCGGTGATCACACAGGGCAGGATCTATGGGGCACCGTGAGCAGGCTGGCATTTGGTACTAGCAAGGCCCTGCAGTCCCTACCCAAGGGGGCCTGCCAGCGTTCTTCTGAGAGAGTAGGCCAAGTCTGCTCCCTGTTAGCCGACAGCGGTTTTTTTTTGGGAGCATGCGGACAGAATAGCTGAAGTGTGGGGCAGATAGGCCCCAAGCTAGAGCCGGAGAGCTGGCAGGGAGAGGCTCAGCACACAGTGCCAACTGGGGAGACCCGCTACTTATGAGGCGTGCCCTTCCTGTGAGAATGCTGCGTCCCGAAGCTGGTCGGGCCACACAAGGCCAAGGGGCTCACGCCCACCCAGCAGCAGCTCACCCAGAGGAGCCAGCCCTGCTCCATGCCAGCTGAGGTCACCGGCACTGTGTGCACACTAGAGCCTTCCCCACAGAAAAAACTCACCTTCTAGACCACTCACTTAAATGGCCTTCTGGGGACAGTGGGACAGAAATAAGCAAACATTGGTCCACGTCCTTCGGTGACTTCCAAGGACCACCCAGCAGCACAGGGGCAGGAGGAGCCAGGCTGTGCTGCCTGGCCACAGGCCTGGCTCTGCCTGCTCCCCAAGGTTTAGCACCTCCCTTCTCCACCTCTGCAGGCTGCTGGGGAGGGCGGGTGAGGGGTGCAGAGACACCTGCAGGCTGCGTAAGCTGCCTCTTGCCAGGGGAGATTCCCTCCTGAAAGATGTCGCTGAAGGAGGACGTCTCACAGACACTCAATGTCACCCAAGACCAAGACGAGGCTGTCGAGTGGACACCAGAGAGACACAGCACAGTTGGATGGGGTGCAGGAACCAAGCCCAGCAGATTTCCAGTCCCCAAACTGGGTCCTGATGGGCACGAGGTGTTGCCAGCAGTGCACAGCCAATTCTGATCAGGTGGGCTGCTGCTGCCCTGAGTTGGCGAGCCTGGAGAGCCTGAAGGCAGCTCCGGAATGCTGCCGGCGATTCCAAGACAGTGGGATCTCCTGACCTTTTAGTAGGAAATCCAAATTATAGTATTGTGACCAAACAGTAAATGAGAAGGGGGACAAAACATGGCCCTTCTTACAGTTTCACTCTAAGAGACACCACAGCTGCGGCCTCACGGGGATCATGCTCTTACTGACCACACGCCCAGGTATAGTACTTCGTCAGAACAAACACCTGCGCAGGTGCAGACGCAGAGTCCACCTGGGCCTGTGCTGTGTGCTGGGTAAAGCCATCCACCAGGGTCGGGGATTCCACCGCACGCCTCACCACACAGAGGTACAACCCGGAGGGCTTCCCGGAGCTCTAGAGTGGCTTTTACCAGGTGGCACAGTTCTGATCATCCACCCACACCCCCTGTGCACCCCTGCTGTCCGCCTCAGCCTGCTACTTTGGAGTTCTCCCAGGATTCCAGGAAAGTTCCCATTGTGATATATTCAACAACAACTCCTTAAAAAGCCATGGGCTACATTTGTATTGTATCAACGTATGCCCTGACTGCTCTTGATTTTACTGAGATGCCTCCTTCCTCTGACAATTTACTTAACATTCTTTGGGTTTGTTTTTTGCTAATTTCTGACCCCATATTTCTGCTACAAGGATAACGCAACTCAAACAGATACCTCAAAACAAAACTGAAGCAAAACAAAACAAAAACGGAACAAAAATTCGTTGTATCAATTTTCCTATTTTTTTGAAATATATATTCGTGGTCTATCTCTATTACTTCCTCAGGGCCGGAACAACTTCAACCCTTGAGCCAACCATTTTTCCCAGTTTGCCTGAGAAAGTTCTAGGGATAGGCAGCTTGAAACAAAAACAAAAGGAATCCAAACAAGAACACATTGTTTTTTGAAATGGTCACCCATTCCTTCGCCTTCCCTCAGGGGCAAGCAATTTACCTTATCACTTACCCTCAGGTGTTCTGCTGCAGTCTGGCTGGGCACAAATCAGGAGCCACTGAAGCAGGAACAAACTTTATTTCCCAACTCCGGTGAACGCCTTCTCCTGGGACACACCACACCAACCAGAAATCCCTCCTCCGGAAATCCCTCCTCCCGCACTTCCCCAACCAATGGGAACTCTCCGGGAATCCCCGGGAGAACTCCAAAGTAGCAGGCTGAGGGGACAGCAAGGGTCTAATATACAATTGAATACACAGCTTAACATAACCATCATCATCTCAATGGCTTGCTGGCTTCACCTCTCAACCACTCCTTCTGGCAAAAATGCCATGCATCATTCCAACTCGGCTATGGCACTCAGCACCACTCAAACTCCCATGAGTCTCAGTGATTGATTACCAGTCAAGTTCAGTTCAATGAAAGCACCATGTGCTTGACAGAGTATCACACTCAGTTATGATAAGGACTGCCCACAGTGCTGCTTGAACCCGAACACTCCTGTCTGGGTTCTTCAAAGAACTGAATGTGGAGGCCATGACAATTCAGGGAAGCCGAGCTCCAGGGTCTCCAATGGCCACGTACTCCCTGGGGCAAGCACCACAGGAAGGCACACCTCCAACTGTGGGTGGGTGTGTGGGGCAGGTCCTGCAGCCAAATATGCCAGGCTGTTCCAAGGGCCACAGCCAGCTGTAAGAGGCCAAGGACGGTCTGCAGCCATGCTCACAGAGACCCCAATAGTAACTGTGGAGTTTTGTGATTATAAACATGCTTTTCTAATTGTACATGGTAGCAACTGTGAAAAATAAGAAAACATGAAAAATCATCTATATTCTAGTTTAGCTATACAATTAAAAGCTCAGACTTAAAATCAAACCAAACTCAACTTTGAGTGTTTTCTCATCTGCTCACATAAGCTGGCCAACAGCAGTGCTCTGGTGCACTTAACCACTAGGCAGGCACCAGGCATGTTCTCTACACACCATCCCAACTTGCCAGCCCCTCAGGACTGACCCCTGGACCTCTCCTCTCAGTGCCACCTCACACATCTGCACACCTCTTTCTGCCTGCTGTTCAGCATGCATGGAGTCAAGAGTGAAGGGCTCTTCCACCTCTCCTGCTTACCTTCTCTGATTTGCTGGTAGGACGGCCCCAGACTAGTGACAGGTGAAGAGAGTACAGGAGCTGCTGCCCCAGGGTTCAAAGCTACTAGGTACAGGCTGGCCAGGGCAGGGCAGGGGATACCTTCAGCCCCTACTGTCCATATGACCCAGTGTCTCTGATTGACACCCAAGATAAGTAAATGCATGAGGTCTTCTGTGCCCTCTTGATCCACATAATCACCATCCAGAGGAGAGGGCAGCCAGGTCCAACCTGGGCCTGTACCAACAGCAGCCCTGTCCTGGTTCATATCCCACCTGTCCCCCAGCCTGGCAATCCTGTACAGGTCCCAGGCTTGCTATCCCAGAGGAATCCAAGCTAATGGCTGTTCTTACTACCGACTTCGCTGCATCACTTTAGAAAGATAATGCTGAGGAGAAAGCAGACGTCAAGTGCGTTCTTAAAGAGTGCAGGGGATCCCTGGGTGCAGCTCAGTCAGCGAGGACGTGACTCCACTTCCACCCAGAAGTGGACTGGCATTTCAAGCATGGAGGCCACTGAACCTGCAGCGCTGCAGCCGTCCTGGGAGACACCACGGAGGTTCTCAGCCCCCCCTCACTTATCTTCTGAGGTGAGCTTGGGGCAGCCCAGTTACAGAACAAGGAAATAAATAAGAATCATCCCTAGGCACAGGTTGGTACTGACCCAGGAAATATGTGCCATTTGGCCACAGTGGATTTTCATGGAGCATTTGGGACTAAAATGTTGTTCTTTATGGAACCATTTCCCCTGCAGTCTCTGGATTAATGACTCCAGTGGAAATGGCACCTTGTGCCCGAGCTCTGGAAACACTCCCATCTGCCCACCCAGCAGCCAGCAGTGACCAGCACCCCACATCGCTTACTTGCTGTTCCCACCGAAACTGGACACTCGGGGGTCACACAGATAAGCAGGAGTGCCATTCAGCATTAGAGTTCACGACAAGGCCTGCCGCAGGGCAGATGCCTGGTGCCGAGGCTCTGGGCCAGGCAGGGCAGAGGGTGAGGGTGAGGGAAGAACAGGGGGAGCACTGCAGGGGCGTGGGGCCTGGCAGCAGGGCAGCCGGCTGTCCCGAGGGCCAGGTCCTCTGGCCTTGCCTGCCGAGCCTCAGCTCCAAGCTTCTCCTTCCAGCTTTTCAGCTCAGCACCGTCTGTCGCACAGGTCCTGCCCTTCTCCTCCAGGCCCCTCGGCTGCCCCCATGGCCACCACGGCCTTCCTGCTGCTCATCTGCACACAGCCTCATGCAGCAGGTGGCGTGCAAGGCAAGGACACTCATGAGGCATGACATCGGAGGCGCTCTCATGGGCCACGAGCGCCTGGCAGCAACCAAGGAGCCAGGGTGGTGCCAGAGTGGCCACCAGTGCCCTCGGCCCTGGCAGGAGAGGCCGTCAGAGTCCCGAGTGCAAGATGGACCAGTACAACTCTTCCAACTGGGGACTGACACAGCAAGAGGTCCCAGGCACCAGCTATCAGGAGGGGACAGATGGGTCCCACTGCTCATCAGGTGAGGGCCTGGGGTGCCACCTGGGACAGGCAGTAGAGAATGAGTACCACAGGCCGCACCCAGGACTAGAGGGCGGGTCCCCCCCCACTGCAGTCTAACACGCAGCGAGGGTGTCAATTCTGAGGGAATAATGGAGAACACTACAATACCCTGCCGGGAGGATGGTCTGGTGCTAAGCAGGTGCCACTGAGATGCCCACAGTGAACTGGACAGATGTGGAGCCGTCCAGGGCCAGGCACTAGGAAGATCCTGCTGTGCCACTGCCACTCAGTGTGGGCAGGAGGTGCTGGGCCTGAGCTGCTCCGTGTGGGTGCTGGGGCTGCGAGAGGGGGCCTTCTAGGGCCGGGGGGACAGGCCTAAGGTAGGATTCCTGGCTGAGGGTTCCCAGGCCTCTGCCTGGATTAAGCCTCCATGCACTGAATGTCTACATACAACTTAGCAGGGTTGCCCCTGAAATCGTCCCTGGCTCCCCATTCCCTTTGCCCCTCCATGCCCCCCTCATCCTTTGGCTCAAGAGAAGCCCCACATAGATTGTGCTGCTAAATCCTTCCCTAGATTCCCTGAGCCAAGGACCTTGGTGATACTCTTCCTCGTGACCAGCGCAGATTAATGTTTGGAGACCCCAGCCGGCCTGTGGTTACCTGCCCCCTCCCCTCCCTGCAAATGCCTTCCCACCCCTGAACCCAGGAAAATAGCACGTGATTTGTTTGGTTCTGGGGATTGAACCCAGGGGTACTCTACCACTGAGCCACACCTCAGTCTTTTGTATTTTGAAACAAGGTCTTGCTAAGTAGCTGGGGCTGGCCTGGAACTTGTGATCCTCCTGCTTTAACCTTCTGATCAATGGGATGACAGGCATGTGCCACCAGGCCCACAGAGAGCTGTGGAGAGCAGCTCCTCTGTTATTCAGGGCCAGCCTTGAGTAACGGACACCTTCCCACCAACACCCTCTCTTAAACGCACTCAAGCAGTGGACAGCCCAGACGTCTGATTCCAGTAACAACACCTGACAAAGCCACTGCTCAGCTGAGCATGTCACTGCAAGTGGAAAGACAGCAGAGGAGAGCCGCTGACCAGAGCCAAAGGCAGGAGAGTGCAAGGGCCACAGGACACCTGTGTGGAGGTACCTGCTGCTGGGCCTGCCCTGCCGTGACCCACCAGTGGGGGGCACCAGCCACAGGAACAGGGCTTTGTCTCTCCCTGTGTGCAGGAGATGCTGGTGTCCCCCAGGCCCTCCCTGGAGGCACTAGGGCAGAAATGCAAGAGAGAAACTTCCAGAGGCACAGAGCCACAGGCAGCCACAAGGGGAAAATGGGCCCTGGAAATGTGACCACTCAGAAGAGAAAGAGGACCTCACTGTGCTGGAAGGAGGTTCCAGAAGCAGCATGTCCTCTGTCTGTCTGATGGGGACTCCCACTGTGCTTAGTACCTTGTGGACCCACTATTCCAGGAGAGGTGGTGAGTCTGACCCAGCGGCCACTCTGGCTAACAGCAGGATGAATACTGCATAATCTGAGGCCAGGCTTCCCTGTTCTCACTGCAGGGAAGACTGACTCAGTGGAGCCGTCCTGCTTGCTGGTCACTGTCCTGCCCATGGCCAGCCCCAAGGACTCGACAGATCCCACTGTATCTTCTCCCCTCGGTGGCACTGCCCAGCACATGGCACGTCGTGCGCCTACAGAGCTATGCAGGCCTGGATCTTCCTCACTCGGCCTGCTTGCTGTTCAAGTGCTCCAAGTACATGCTGGGTTCACGCATACCCAGGCTGCGCCACGCAGCTGTGTGGCCCGGACACTCCTCTCCACGCCCCCATGAAGAGGGCACAGGGCAGAGCCACATGGGGGTCCCACAGGCTAGACACCAAGCCTCGTTCTAGGTAAGACGGCATGGCACAGTGCCTCGGGCACCCAAGCCCCCGCCAGGGGCCACCAGGCCCACATGAGGAACAGCTGCTCTGACAAACCTAGACCTAAGGATGGTCTCGAGTCACAGGAGGAGACCCCGATGCTGTTGGCCAGGGAGGAGCTGGAGGCTGATGCATCCTCCTGCCCTGCTGGCACAGGGGTGCCCCGTAGAGGCACAGAGCTGAGCTCACACTCCCCAGGCTTCCATTTATGGTGCTGTTCACACGGGGGACAGGGAGGTTGTCACAGGTAACTCCGATCCTGACATGGTTATGCAAATTGTAGTTAATACAGCTAAATCAAAAAAGGAGACAATTATTATTTGCAGATGACAGTTTACTTTAAAACCATACAATAATCAAATAACTAATTAAAAACTATTAGGACCCGCAAGAAATTGTATGCATTGGTAGTTAACAGTGAACTCTGGGGCTTGCCTATACACTGTAGTAATGAGCGGGGAAAACCAAAGTAATAGTTTCATTTTTAGCAAATATATATATATATATATATATATATATATATAAAGTACCCAAGAATAAAAACATAAAATCCATGAGCATTATATGAGAAAATAGAAAGGCTTTTCCTAAGAACAGAAGCACTCAACTCAGTTGGTGACACCATATTCCTAGAGTGGAGATCCATGTTAGCAAGTTCTTAGGAGCTGCAATCTCAACACATTTCCACCGTGACGTGGAGATGGCATGGGCAATGGTCCTGAGGTTTGCCTGGGAGGATGCAGGGGCAGTGAGTGGGGGAGAGCAGGCCTCGCGGACATAGGCCCCGAGTGGGGTTCTAGCTGACATGTGTGGTGCTGGCCCAGGACAGGGAGGGCTGCAGACAGGCTTGATGAGCACAGGACAGCGGTGGCAGTTCTGGTGTTAAGAACAAGGAGAGAAGGAGCAGATGACCTTGCAGCAGCACTAACAATCAAGTGACCGCACATAGTGCACCCTGCACTGTGCCCTTTAGTCCTAAGAGACCCCTGCAGGAATGACAAGAAGGCCAGCGCTGCCACGGGAGACAGAAAATCACAGCCCCAGGGCGCCTCCGAGCGGCGGCAACCCCACGAGCCAGGCACAGGAATGCAGAAAACTCGAAGGACCGAGCCGAGAGGGCATGAGCCCTCTAAGACCAGCCGATGACCAAGGCCAGGAGCGTGGTCCTGGCTCTGGGAGAAGCAGCCACCACCACTGGCACAAGCACACCTGGCTGGGCCTGGCTGGGGCCTGCAGCAGCCACTGTGCCTGGCGGCCTGGGCTTCAGCAGCTCAGGGGCCCCTCTCAGGCTTGCAAAGCCTGCCCCGTTCCCGCTCTGCAGGACACCTGTGGACCCACACACTGTGACTCACTGCTCCCAGCTCAGGGCTCCTTTCTGGAGCATACCCAGGCTCCTGGTCACTCCCTCCAGGCTGCACACAGGTCTCTGAGGCTGTGGGACTGGCTTCGCCTCAGGCCACAGAAGGTCAGTAAATGGGAAAGTGGGAAATCATCACCTCCAGGAAAACCAAGACGAGTCACTGTGCTGTGCTGGGGGCTCAGCTGTGACACATGCACACTGTCACAGTAACGCAAACACCGAATTCCTCAGCCAAAAAGGGTAGGTGGAATATGTGAAGAGCCGAGAAATGGCAGTGGACGCATGGGACAGGGTGGGGTGGGGAGGTGACCTGAGCAGCCCGACCTCGTGCAGACCTTATTTACCCAAATTAACAAGGTGAGTTACATCCGAAAAACTACTCCCATTCCAGTTATGAAATTCTATTCAAATTCACTGATGATTTCATGACACTAATTAGACTGTGTGTTCAAGAAACCTGTCTGACGAACTCCGCGCCAGTCGCTAGCAGTATTGAGGAATGGAACAAGTTTAAGCCATCAAAACAAAGGAGTGTTCGTGCAATGATGCGACTGCAGCTTAAAGGCTTTTATGATCTCCATTTTAATGAAAAAATAAAATAAATGATTAAAATGCAAAGAGAAATACAACTTTGAGCTTCTTTCTTGCCATTGGGTTTCTGAGGCCCCCAGCACCTCTCAGAGGGTCCGCACTGCAGATCAGGGGCTCTCCCAGGAGTGTGGTGGCCATGAGGAGCACGGCCCAGCCTAAACCCCAGGTGCTGAGGGAGGCCGGGTGGGAGAGCCCGCTTCCAGCTCAGAGCAGCCAGGCAATCCCTGGGCAGGAGGGGAGGGAGGTGGGACCTAGCTCGAGCAACCTCGACCCAGGGTCTTCATCCTGTGTCCTGCTTCCTGGGACTGCCCCGATGACCCTCTCACCTGGCAGGATTTGTTTTATTTCTGAGTTTCTCTTTTACTTCCTTATAAAAGCTGCCAATGCAACCGACACAGGAAGAACACCGCGTGGAGCGTCTTCCCCTCGGGCCCTGCCATCTTCCCTCCTGTGCGCTGGCAGGGGCCCCACCTCACAGGGCTGAGGAAAGGAGCATTGCAGGGAAAGCCCACTTCAGCAAGCATCTGCAAGGAAGCCAGTGCCACAAGTGCCCTCACGGCCCGAGGAGCAACGACCGGGCTGATAGGGTGGCCCAGAGCTGCCAGGCAGCAGCCGGCCTGTCGGTGGCAGGGCAGGGACACATTGGCCTGTGCCCTAGCAGGTGCCCTACCTTCCAATTTCTAGGAGACTGCAGTGGGTGTGTGGTGGCTCCAGGCTAGGATCCTTCTGTAGAGTCAGGCTGGGCTCTGTGTGGGGCTGGCCATGTGCAGGGAGGCCTGAGGGGAGGCTGCATTTTAACCTTTTGCTTTTAGGGGTCACAGAAATGCAGCTTGACACATACAACTTTTTTTGTTTACTGGTGAGGCTGCTCCCAATTAGTTACAAAAGGCCAGCATGTCCAGGCCACCACGATAGCTGCAGGCCCTTCCTGGAATGACTTCCACTGACTGTGCCATCCGACTGGAACACATTACTGCCCAAGGCCAGCCGCAGAGACTCTCTCCCCGTCCCGTAGTCCAGAGGCTGAGCACAACACCCATGGTCAGACTCCCAGTGGGCAGTGAGTCTGCTCTGTCCATGGCACAGAGACCAGCAGGCCCAGGCCTGCCAGACAGGAGGAATATCAGGAGAGCTCAGGGCCTGGCCTGTGGAGCCCCCAACCACCTGCCCCAGACCCAGGAGCAAGAAGCAGCAGCAGCTACTGCTGCCAAAGCCTGCTGACCACAGCAGAAGATGACCACAAGGCCCTGGGCAGCTCAGGCCCAGAAGGGAGCTTCCCCGACCCATCTCCTAAGGCTGGGAGGGCCAAGGACAAAGCTCCCAGGACCACCTCTAAAGCACATACCCCTGGGAGGAGCCTCGGAGCTGCCACAGGGGCCCTTCTCCAGGGCAAGCCCGGCTCTGGAGTGCACTACTGGAGAGAGCAGCGATGGCAGCTTCCCAGCAACCTGCCAGGAGGCCCGCAGACAAGCCCTTGTCCAGGACCCACCCACAGTGCACAAGAGGCACTGGAATGGGAGGAACATGCACAGGGCTGAGGCACCACTCCCCAGACCAGGATCTCCAACAAGGGCTCTCTGGATGGCCATCTGCCTCCGGGAAGGCTGCTGCATGCTGGGAGCAGCCACAGCGAGAACCTGAGGCTCCTGCCCACAGTGGCAAGAGGAGCTTGAGACACACCCTCACACTAGGGTCCCCACAGCATTCTGGATGAGACTGACACGGACTGCAACTTCCTGAGGCCCTCAGTGAGGACCACAGCTGGCTGCTCCTGGACTCCTCACCCCAGAAGCAGAGGCAATGTGTAGTTCCTGCCAAAGCCGCTCAGCAGCATGGTGGCTTTGTCACACAGCAAGGATAACTTACACAACCTGGCTGGGCGGGCTCTGGGAGCTCTTTAACGTGGCTCCTAGAAACATTAATGTGACCTATGTAAGTTCAGCATCAACTGTGCATTCCGGCTGCCACGGCGCTCCGAGTGGCGCTCATGCAGCCAGCGCTTCGTGGCCACAGACATCAGGCCGGCCAGCCTCCCGGTGAGCTGACTGCACAGAGAGAAGGCACTCCCCCTTCATCAGACCCTCAAGTAGCCATGAAGAGCAAGTGCCAAAGGAGGTCTTTATTAGCACTTTCTTCTTACTCTTTTCAAATTAAAACAGACTCAACTCCTTGCAGTCATGAAACACGTAGAGAACTAGGTAAGAGAGAGAGGTCCCAGACCGACGGCAAGGGGCTGGGGAACTGTGAGGGAACTGTGCTACCTGGTGCTTGTGGCTGGGCAATGTTCCTGGGCACAGGTGTGTTTCTAGAAGGATGTTCCACACTGTGGCCCTGAGACGCCATTCATCTCAGCACCCCACATCCTACACGACACCCAGACACGCAGGCCTCATTAAAGCCCACCTGGTCCATGGGTCTTAGCATCCCACAAAGTGAGACAGAGCCTCAGGGGCAGAGGAGAGCTGGTGTCACCAGAGGGCCACCTGGTCCCTGGGTGTCAGCCCTCCTCAGGGGCAGGAGGGCAGGTGCCACCTGGCCCAGGGTCTTGGCTCCTCAGGGCAGGAGGCCAGGAGCCGCAGCTGCTCACCTTCATGTGCTCGTGCAGCTGGGCCTCGTGCTGCCGGGACAGCTGCTCGTGCTGCCGCTGGAACTCGGCAATGAGGATCTGCCGCTGGATCTGCTGCTTCTGCTTCAGTGCCAGGAGCTCCTGCTGCAGCTGCTGCTCCCGCAGCGCCGGCTCCGCCACAGGCAGGGGAAACTGGTGATCCAGGCGCAGGTCCATGGGCACTGCCGTGGGGGCCACTTGCAGAGGCAGTGCCGAGGCCACGTCCACTGCAGAGAGAGCACAGCACAGACAGCGCGTCACTGTGGTGCAGAGCTGGCCCCAGGGTGCCTTCCCTCCCTACACAACCCCGCTGGCCACAGCCATGGGGCTCCCGGGGGCTGAAGGACTCTGGAAGTCCCGAAGCCCCACCTTAGCCCCTGGGTCAACAGGCTCAGGACACGGACTCCAGCCCTCTAACTCGAAGGTCACAGAGGCCAGAAGTTCAGAGCAGGAGGTGTGCTCGTACCAGCCCTTTCCTCTGCCCCACCCGCACCACAGAGGCCCTGCTCCCAGAGGACCCCATCCCAGGCCTAGTGGCCTGCCAGGTGTCGTGTCTGAGATGAATAAAGGGGAAAACACAGGAAAAGGCTCTGGTCAGCCAAAGAGCAAGCCGCGTGCCTGCGCAAGCATGGGAAAACTGCCCGCTCTCCCCTCTGCCCCTTCCTCCTCTTCCCAAGAAGCCACTGCAGAGTTGTGTGTGAGCCCCAAGAACAGCGTGTGCCACAGAAGTGGTCCAGATAGATGCTGCGGGAGCCAGTTTCCATGGTGACGTGAGTGCCCTTTTGAAAACATGTTTACCCGACCACAGCCAGTGCAGGGTGCCCCTGGCTGGCAGCACAGGCACATCAGCTGGCTTCCGCACCCCACCACCCCCATCACCGCTCGGAAGAGCTGCGGCGTGACTGACCAGAGGCCAGTGCTGAGTCCGTCTCCGGCCCCGAGTAGCCCATCTTACAGTGAGAAAAATGGTGCAGAACCCAGGGACGCGTCGCACACGGACCCCCTGCGCAGCCCAGCACATGGCCGTGCCAGGAGCAGCAGTGAGCAGCCGGGGGCTCACCATGCACCAGTGTCCTCAGGTGTGGGTCCAGGATGCCAGTGGGCAGCGCTGAGACGACCGCTGGGCCTGGGTGAGGCCTGCAAGTATCCCCTGCATGGCTCCCTACCCTGGTCACCTCTCTCCATCAGCCCGAAACATGGACCACAGGGCCAGAGGAGGGACCAGGAGCTCCCCTGGGAGGGCTCAGGCTCAGGCATCTCAAAGGCCCAGAGAGGGTTGACTGCTTGTCCCTCAGGTCAGCACCTCTCTCTCGTGACCTAGGCTGGTGCAGCCCTGTCAGCAGGTCAGTAACCTGATAGCCTACAGGACCTTCCAGTCCCAGATGCCACCGCCTCACACTGACCCTGGCCATGGCCTAGTTCCTAGCAGAAATCTACTCCACAGTCATGGACCTCCCCATCCAGGTGGGCCAGGCTGTAAGTAGCTGTTGTACCTCAGTCCAGAGGATTTCTGGGGTCACTGCCTAGGCAGCAGGTCCCTGGCCAGATGCAGGCCTCACACTGCTGGGCCCTGTGCTGGCCCTCGGCCCGCCTCTGCTGAAGCACGGGTGGAAGGCTGCTGTGGAGCTGGCCTGGGCACAGGAGGGAGCACTGATGCTGACCCAGGTGCTGCCCAGAGTCACCTGGTGTCCTCCCTAACAGTGGCCTCCTGGGCAGAGTCCAGGATGGGACCCAGGAGGGAGGGAGGGAGGGATGCTGCTGAAGCAGGCCATGGGCTTCCTTGGTGGGCATCAGTGTCCTCCCCTCAAGGTGCAGCAGCACCCTGGCTCCTGCCCTGGCCCGCTGCCCCAGGGTCACAGAGGTCCACTAGGTGACTCGCCCTCAACAGCAAGCTGCAGGTGACCAGAGGCCTCAGCACGTGCACGGGCAGCGTGGCCTGTGAAGTGTGCACCTGTCTGAACTGGGTGCCAGGCCTTGTCTCACCAGGCTCCTGGCTCGGGTGTGCCCGAGGGGCAGGACCAGCAGCAGTGCCCACTCCACTCTCGCCCACGCGTGGGGATGAGGCTGCACTCCTTTCCTTCCCGACCCCGAGGTCCTCTCTACCATGAGGTAGAGCGTGCTGTAAAACCCGCGTACACAGTGCTGGTCACAAACACCAGTGTTCTCCCGCGCTTGCCTTAGTGAAATACTCGGCAGGCAGGGAGAGCCGAAAAGGAGCTCAGGGGGGCAGGTGTGGCCCCCTCCTGATGCTGCGGCCTCAACTCCTTCCCTCTGGGCAGGTGTCCACACAGGACTCTGTGAGGGTGCACCTCACAGAGACCGAAGGGAGCCTCACAAGAGTCCAGGGGCCCCACGTCACAGAGGGTCTTAATGCCCAGCTCGGGAAGCACCTGCCCCTGCGAGGGCCAGAGCATCGCTGCTGCCCTGGGGCCGAGGGAGGGTGGGAGGGAGAGGCAGCTCCAGGTGGTGGGCAGGACAGGGCTGTTCAGAGCGCCATGTCACCTGCCATACACCAGCTGGCAATGCTCCCTTACTAGGACCTTCCTCACATTGTGCAGCTGGAAACAAACCTCTATATGGGACCACGACTCCCGTCCAAAGTCCCTCATGGGAGCAGCATTAACCTGGCCACGATGTGGACGCCATCTCCTCAGGGGCAGAGGCCTGGTGGGGCACCCGAGGGTCCCTCCCCACCCAGGTGACGCTGGCCATGCGCCCTTCACGGCTGAGTATGCACAGGCTGACCACTAGGAAGGGCTAGGAAAGGAAGGAGTGCTGTGAGGGCCGTCCCCACGGGGGGGGGGGGGGGTGGACAGGGGGTGAGAACAGCGAGGGGAGGCTTTATTGTGGGGTTCCCTTTTTTCTTTATCTTTTTTTATCCAATGCACTCAACCTATTAATGCTGTAGTTCCTAAGGCATTGATTCAAGTGGTTTTTGAAGCTATTTTCTTGGAAACTTATAAGAGCCCCCAAATTGATTTAAATTTCATCTTAAAAGGAATGCCCAAACTGGACTACAAAGTGGTCAGCAGAGCCAGGGGCACACAGGCACACACGGCTGAGGACACAGCCGGAGCTCGCCCTGCACAGACTGGCCTTGTCTCTGGCCCCGACGCACATGTCTGAACCTCCGTGCAGATGCCATCCGTTCCCAGGTCCCAACTCTATCCAGGTCTTCCCATGCATGCCCAGGGCCTCACAGCTCAGGAGGAGGGTGGCCAGCACAGGCCTGTCCCATACCAGCAGCAGGTGGCTGGCATGCGCCAGACATGGAGAGCAAAACAGTGGTGGGGCACTGCCACGGCACATGCTGGTCTGACACCATACCGTGAGTGCAGGTCCCAGCTGAGAGCCACTGGGCAGCAGGAGGCTGCAGACAGCCCTGCTCTGCCTGGGGAGCCGGACCAGGCTGCTTCTGAAAGCCCCGAGTGGGAGCAGCATTGCCTGCAGAGGGCCCACGGGCTCGGAGCAGCCTCTTGGTGGCTCCTCCTTTTTCACCACATGTTGGAACGGGACGACACTCAGCCTTGGTTCACTGTCTTGAGGTACCACCCAGAACACCAGCCTCAGCCATGCCAGTTAGAAGTGGAGCAGAGAAATCAGATGACATTCGTCAGCACCCCAGTCCCCTAGCCCACCACTGCTGCTGCCTCGTGTCCACGAACAAAGCTGCCTCCGCAGATGGACACAAAAACAAGGACTCAAATCTTGCAGACAAGGAGACCCACCCACAGGCTGCTGGGCAACCCCGCCTGCCCTCCCAGTGCCAGCATCAGGAGGCCAGGTGGTGGGGCTGCGGCCAAGCTATGCCAGGCCTTGCCGGGGAGCCAGCTGCAGAGCCGGGAACCACAATCTCCACCCACTTGCACGGCACTGGGGCTACGTCAAACGTGACTTGAGCTATTTCTGTATCAAAAACCCTGGAAATGCCTCGAGTTCCCCAAAGAGGCCTGCTGGTCCTCTGCCCCAGAGTGCCCTGGGCAGACAATGAGAGCTTCTCCTGCAGCCTCGGCATCCACACAGAAAAGCCTGTATTCTCATGAATATTCCACGGAGACACAAAGCGCTTCCCCACGCCCGCCTCGAGGAGCGCGCAGCACCAGAGGCCCCTGACGTCGGGAGGGCACAAAGCCGGCATTCAGAGCCCCAGGAGAGGCGCAGGCAGCCTGGAGGGAGCCCCTGGCACAACAGGAAGGCCTGTCAGTCTGCCTTTCCTTCCCAAAGGCACCGTCACAAAGAAGGACGCTAATTTTCCATGACACGAGTCGGCTCCTCTTCTCCGGACACACTGCATGGCGTCACACAGACAGTGAAAGCCGCTGTGTTCTCCAGAGAGCACTCCAGAGTCGGGGTCACAGCGAGGGGAAGCCCAGCTTTCAGCCACGTAAGCACGCTCTCCTCCTGCGGGGCGGCTGGGACGGGGTGCTGGCCCTGCAGAACGAGCCTTAGCCCGCACGGGAGCCCATGAGGAAGCAACCAAACATCGCTCCGAGGACTTGTCGTCGGACGGAGCTGGGGTCTGCCGCCCCCCACCCTGGGAAGGGCGCTGGCTCCCGGGGGCTTCCTCTGGCTCCTCTCCAGGTTGCCACCCCTGCACCTACAGCTCTCCAAGCACACTCTTGGTGGGGGAGGACTGCGGGCTTCAAGCAGACGTGGGGCAAGGGCAGGCCACCATGCTCCCAGGGCGGGAGGGACTCAAGTCAGAGCCTGCCCTCCGCTCTGGGATGGCGTCATGAGTGGTCCCAGGAAGCCAAGGCCATCCTGGCTCTAGCATCTGTGGAACAGACAGAATGCCCAAGGACATGGTCTGGGAGCAAGCTGTGCCACGCCGTGGCCACCCGTGGCACTCAGGAGCGGCCAGGCAGAAGGCCCTGGGGAGGAGTGAGGGTCCTCAGGTGGCTGAGCAGCACAGCAGGGCGGGGCGAGACTGGGACAGTGGGGCCAAGGCAGGCCAGGTGTACAGGAAGGTCCAAGCAGGCTTTCCTGGCCACTGTGTCCTGGGGTGAAGTCAGCAGCAGCAAGCTGGCCCTGGTCACACTGCACTGGAGGCTGAACTGCTCCCGCCTAGCCAGTCCGCCCTGTCCCCTGCACAACCACTAGGCTTGATCTGCTTCCTCCTCCCCTGGGAGCCGGACTCTCCCGTCTCCTTCCAGCTGCTCCTGGACCCCGGCTTTGCTCTTCCTCTTCAGGAACTCAGGCCAGACTGGATCTTGGGAAAGGAGATCCATGACTCCTGTCCATGTCTGAGACAAGCTCAGGCTGCCCGCGGGCACCACTGTTCTGGCCATCACAGTATTCCAGCTTGAAGACCATCCTCCTCGGGAACTGCAAAGGCGAAGCTCCATGTCTTCCTGCTCCCAGTGCTGTCACTGAAAACGGGAAGCCACCCTGACCTCCTGGTCTCCTGTCCTGGAACTCCCGAGTGCTGCCTGTGGGGAAGCCTCACAGGTCCCCCCCATGGGGCGGCTCCAGCCCTGCTCAGGACATCCCCACCCTGCTGCGCCGACTCCCTGGGGTACTGGTTCAGGGACGCCACCCCTGCTCTGCTCTGCCTCCTGGACTTCCAACCCGGTTCAGGTCTCCCAGAGCAGCCTGCAGCCTGCGTCCCATGCTGGCTCCCTTCCCTCTGTCTCACGCTGACTCACACGTATCTCCTCAAATGTGCATCCTCGCCTCCGAGAGTTTTGCAGGACTTCTGCTCTATTTTTTTAATTTATTTTTAGTTGTCAATGGATCTCTATGTATACGTATGTGGTGCTGAGAAGCGAACCCCGTGCTTCCGACATGCCAGGCAAGTGCTCTACACTGAGCCACAACCCCAGCCCACCTGCTCTACTTTTAACTGACAAACTGGATGGCCACATCTGGAGGACGATGGCTCCTGGGAGCTCATTTCTGTCATCTGCTGTTGCCCCGGCTCACATGCCCTCAGCGCCTAGTGTGGCCATGACCATGGTTCCTACAATGCTCACATGATCCTGTCCTTGGTCAGAGGGAGCCCCTGGGTTGGCTCCTGGTCCTTCTAACACCTGCTAAGGGTCTCGGAAAGCAGACCCCAGACTCTTCTGTGACAAAATGTCCTGGAAACTCTTATACATTTCTCTTCAGGGAGAAAGAGTATTTGGAGACCAGAACCCGGTGTTGGGTGAGCCTAGTGACTGGGCTGGAACTTAGGACATGGACATGGTACTGGAGTCTTTCGATGAATTTCCAGAATGAGTGAAGTGAGATGCATGTGCTCAGTCTGCCATCTTGCCTGGGAACTTCCCAGGACATGGCTTATTAAAACTATCACTCAAAAGGACTGAACAAGCATATCCAAGCTCCATTCAAATTCTAACTTATATGCAATATTATCTTCCCAAAGGAGTTCTTAACTGAATTACAATTATCCTATTAACCTCGTGTGTGTGTGTGTGTGTGTGTGTGTGTGTGCGCGCGCGCGCGCGCGCACGGATGACACAGAGAAGTCAGGAATACTTTTTAACCTAAAGACTTAAAATATTCTGTAGGAATGTAAAAAACAAAAGTGCTCCTATTGTAGCTTCAAACAGGTGAATTTCGTAATATGTCACCTCTCTTTGCCTCATAAATATGGATATAAGCAATACCCAAGAAACAGCTTATGTCAACAACAAACTAAAATAGAAAACATACTTGGAAAAAAAAACATAGTACAGGAAAAGGCTGATTTGATTTTATTTTGTTTCAAGTGAAATCAAAAGTAAAAAATTAACACAAACAAGATGCAGGAAGGTGTTCACGGGAGTGTCCCTGGCCAGGAGTGAGGGCGCCTGCCCATGCTGATCCTGACTTTGGAGCTGGGTCTCCCGTGCAGAGTAGGGAAGCCAAAGGTGAGCACACACACCCAGGCACGGCCCCCTGTTTCTGCCTTCTGCCTCCAGAATCTAGGAGGGGCCCAGGACAGAGCACCTGTGCCAGGAAAGGCGGCCCCTCCCTCCAGCCTCCTGGCTCACCACCTGTGCCCAGAGAGCCCGGGTACAGGGCTCATTGGTCCTGGGGGCACCTAGCAAGGGAAGGCAGGAGAGAGTTGGGCTGGTGGAGCTGTGCTCCCCCCCTCCAGCCTCACATTCTCCTGACACCTCTTACCTTGAAAGTGCCCTCATACTGGGGCTGCCCCTTGTCCCCCCACAGTGCTCAGGCGTGGTGCCCGCAGGCCGAGGGCAGGAGCTGGGTGCTGACCTGAGACAGGACAGCACAGCTGGCACACCCAGGGCCAGGGCTGTGGGGCTGAGCGTGCACCCCAGGAAAGGTCCAACCGGGCCTTCTCCAGGCAAAGCATCAGGCTAGGAAGCACCCAGCTCCTGGCCCTCGGGAAGGACAATAGATGGTGCCCCCCACTCCCGCTGGCTGCACCAGGAGCACACTGAGGAGAGACTCATGTGAAAACTCCCAGCAAAGGTGCTCCCCTGGAGTGACCTGTCCACCGGCTTACTGTTGCCCCTCTTCCACCCACCCCAAGAACAGGCCCAGGCCCAGGAGGCATGGTATTGTAACGACGGTCTCCCCAGAAGCCAGGAACACAAGGTGGCCAGGGGCTGGAAAAATGGGGCAGGAGCAAGAAGGGGTGGGGGTTCAGCACGGCCCTCCGAGGCAAAGCCAGGGCTGGAGGCTGGAGGCTGGAGACCCAAGCCGGGCATCACGGATGGACGTGGCTCCCTCAGCAGGATCATGGCAGACCCTTCCCAGGTAGAGGCAGGAGGAATATACTCCACCAAAACAACAGGGCGGCCCCAAGGAGCAGGTGTAGCAAGAGCAGGGCTCGGGCGGCAGCGCTGGCGCCCCTCCTCGGGCTCTCTGAAGATGGCTCAAGTCCAGCCACTCGTGAGGCCAGGTTCCTCAGTGGACAGCCACGGCCCTAGCTCACCCTCCCAGGTCTGCTGCTGCTGCTTTTGAAAACCCATCAGTTTCTATCCCAAGAGTTGCTTCCATCTCGTATTCACCACGGGTTTGTGTTCTTGAGCCTGGGCCATTCCTCTAACTCCAGTAGAAGGCACTTGATGCCCCTAGGCTAGGGAGTCCAGCATCAGGGTTGCTAGGAGGAAAGCCTGGGGAGAGCAGGGGCCACCCACACTCCTGGGCACACACTGAGCATGTCCTGGCCTGCTCTGCCCCCACAGTGCACATGGCCTAGCCAGGAGGCTGACAGCCAAGGAGACAACTAGGTCAACTGTGCAGCAAGGGCTTTGGAAAATACCAGGTGCAGGTCAGGGCTCACCTGCTCCTCCCCAACCCACAGATGGGGACACTGGGCACAGAGAAGTTCAGACACCCACCCACCATCAAGGAGAGGAAGGACGGGACTCTGGTTTGAGGATTCACAGGATCCCACTGTTTGAGGATTCACAGGTTTCTGGTGACTGCCAGATGCAACAAGCCACCACAAACTTAGTGGGTGACCCAGCACACACCTTCCACCTACAGTGCTGGGGGCCGAACTCTGACATGGGCTTGTGGTACAGCAGTCAAGGGCCTCTGGAGGCTCTAGGGCATGTGTTCCCAGCCTCTCCTACGCCCAGAGGCCCCAGCTTCCCCGGCTCCTGGCCTCGTCCGTCTTCAAGTCTGCCCTCTGCTTCTGTCCCCACATCCCTCCCCCTCAACTCTGATCCTCCCAACTTCTTGCCAGTGGCCGGGGAGATGACAACGAGCTGCTCACATCGCCCAGAACCATCTCCCCATCGAAGAGCCCTGACCTAAACCCATTTGCAAAGTCCCTCTGCCATGTGGAACAGTCCCAGTCTCTGAGGGGCACATTATTCTGCCAACCACATTCCGGCTTCCAGGCTGAGATCCAACTGGAGGGCCCAGGACACAAGCAAGGACAACAGATGAGTGGGGTGACACACACCTGTGATCCTGGGGACTCCGGAGAGTGTGGCACCAAGATTATAAATTTGAGGCCGATCTTAGCAATTTGGCAAGTCCCTATCTCAGAATTTGAAAGAAAAAGAAAAGAAAGAAAGGAATATAACTCAGTAGTAGGGAGCCCCTAGGCTCAACCTCAGTAAAAGATAATAAAAATAAGAAGTCACCATGACAGAGGCTGAAACAGACCACAAGTGAGGCCAGCCTGAGACCCTGTGTCACAACAAGAAGAGCTGAAGAGCTGGGCATGGAGCTCCACGGTGCAGCACCCCGGCTCCATCCCCGGTTCTGGGGGGCATCCTGAATCATGAAAGGGCAGAACAAGCCCTCAGGGTGGTATTGTGGTAGACACACTAAGTCACTACATATTCACAGCCGTGGCTCAGCTCATAAAAGGTACAGTGTATCGTACAAGGCCCCCAACTTTATTTTTTAACACAGTAAACCCTAATTTGTTGTAAAGGCAAATATACTCTTAAGTATACATACATATACTCATACATATATATAAATGTCACATACGTGTGTGTCTATGTACACACACACTTCAGCTATGGCTTCTAGTTCACGTGTTTTAATCAGGACCATATCGTGTAGTTTCCTTCTCCCCTAGGAACCCCACACATCTCCCACATGAACCACTGAATGTAAAGTAGCCCAGGTTCACACACATGCACATACATACGCGCGTGTAGCACTGTACTGAAATTCCACTCAAGCACCAGGCGAAACATTCTCACTCATCTTCCTGGAGAAAAAACAAATAAAGGAAACAGTCTCCAAAACGCACCAGCCCTAGAGGAAGTCCCCATCTGCCCCTGCACGCTGGGGCTGAGCCAGGCCTCCTGCAGGCCGGGGGAGCCCCACCCTGAGCTCAAGCAGATGTCCCCATTACATTGCTCCCTAGAGCACCAAGGACACAGAGGACCCTGTGGGGGCTGCTGGGGGCTGACCTGCCTGAGCACCTGGCCTCTGACATCCGACCAGGGCTCTAAGGCCAGCTCCCTGACAACCAAACCCCCTGGAGAGAGAAGACTGTTTCATCTAGGGTTTCTGTTGGCTGGCAGCACGGGGACTGAACCAGGGACGTGCTGCCCTGAGCTCTGCCCCAGCCTGTGGGCCTCACTGCGCTCCCCAGGCTGGCCCAAACCTGTGGTCCTCCTGTTTGCCCACAGGTGGGATACAGCAGATAATCCGTTTTCAACACAGATGCCCTACAGGAATGCGTTTCAGAGTCTCCTTCCACAGGACCCCATGGCCGACCTCCTTCCTCCTGCCCTCGCTGCGTCTTCCCCAGCACCTCACAGGCCTGGACTCGCTTCCAGCTGCATGTCCAGCTGCATGGAGAGGCCCAGGAACCCTCAAACTCAGGGGTGTTCCTTCCTCATCTGTCAAGATTCTTAAAAGTCCTTTGAAATGCATGATAAACTCAAAGACCTCACCTGCTGGCCACGGCCATGGTGGGCTGCATACAGGGTGCACTCAGGCTGGCTGGCTCTCTCGGTGTGCCCTTTCCCCACAACCTGCTCCCAGGAGCAGATGGCAAGTGGGCAAGACGGCCCTGCAGACCTTCCAAGGCTCCTCCCTCTGGAGGAAGGAAGGAGCTGGCCAACACACGGAAGGCCCTACCCACCAGGTGCTTCACTGTAACTTGGCCAGAAATGCAGATCTTGTGGCCTAGCATCCAACAGAGTGGCTAAGAGCTCCCTGCCTCGGCCCCAGGCATGACGGATGTCCCTGTGCCACAGGCAGGTGCTCTCCTGGCAGTCAAGGCACAGTCGGAGTGCAGGCTTCAGGCACAGTCCCTGGCCATGCACTGGCTGCCCCAGCCAGAGTCTGTCTGGAGGTGGCCAACCAGCTGGGCTCCTCTGCTCTCCGTCAGCTGCAAAGGAAGAGTCAGCCCCGCTTCCTATCTCAGAACTGTCCTAATGTTCTTCAGGAAACCCTCACACCCCTAATCTGCTCTATATTCCCCAGAAGGAAGGCTACCTTTTGGAAGGACAGTATTCATAATTAGGAATGAACACCAGCTCAGAGCCAAAACCTGGCATGGCATGTGCTTGGTAGGTGGCTCTCAAGAAATGTCGAGGGACCTCCTGGAGACTAACCCAGCAGGCCTCCTCCCTCCCCTGGTGGGAAGAGCTTATGCCTGGCCTCCAACAGGATACCCCCTGAGGCTCTGCTCTGAGAGTCTAAAGAATGAGATAGGACTGGAACATACTGCTGCGAGCACACAGCAGCAGCAGAGCTGATGCCCCCTTCCTGAGCACTCTGCACAGCCCAGCTGCAGAGGTGGAAAGTCACAGGGCCTGTGCTGTGGACACCTGACAGCGCCCAGCCACATCACCATCACGGAGCAACACCTCCTCCACACCACAGTGCGGCTCTCTCCTGCTCACTCCAGCATCAGTCTCGAGTCACTCTGTGATTGGCAAATCAAACATGGCTTCAGCCAGGTGTGGTAGTGCAGGCCTGTAATCCCAGCAACTAGGGTGTCCAGGTAGGAGGACTGCAAACTCAAGGCCAGCCTCAGCAATACACAGAGACCTCATCTCTAAATTTTGAAAATAAATAATAAAAAAGGAATGGGCTATAGCTCAGTGGTAAAGCACCCCTGGGTTTAGTCCCCAGTAAACAAATACACAAACAAGTTGTCCTAGGTTACAAATCCCACCAGCAATTGTCCTTCTGGTTTACATAAGGTTGGGTTACACAAAAGGACTTCAGAATTTCCTTCTCAGCAGCACTGAGAGGATGCATAGGTGTCTCGCCTCACAGCTGGGCCACGACGGGAACCATTATCACTCAACAGGAACAGCTGGGACTTTAAAACAGAAGGCTTCCTGCGCTTGAGAAAGGAAGGCGCCCCTCGGTGGCAGAAGGTGGTGGAGGCTGAGCTCCCGTGTGCGCCCACCCTGTGGCCACAGTGGGCATTCCAACTGAGCCTTCTAGAACCCACCTTAACACCGACTGCCCAACTAGGAGGGCACGGTGGCACTGTGGGTCGGGTGGGTGCAGGTTCAGGTTAGGAGAACCCTGGGCACTCCTTAGAGTCAGCCGCCCGACCCACGTGACACCTGGGAAGTTACCTGGCCTGCAGCCTGTTTCCTGACCAGTCCCTACGGTACAACTTGCCAGGAGGAGGACATGCCAAGGACAGGCCGGGAAAGGGAACACCACTGTCTCCGTCATCAACATACTCAGCAGTAGGGGGCTGCGCCCCAAGCAGGTGCCATGGAAGCTGGCTATCTGCTCTTTTCTGAAGGAGGTGCTCCTGGCACTGCCCAATGGGACCCAGTGCACGACCTTATGCCCTTCAGATGTGGCCACCGCAAACTAGTCACTCCAGCCGGCCCTGAGCCAGCGTGGGGTCATCAGGCCCCATCCTGGCTGCATGTGCCGCAGACACTGTGCACTGCTCTCTGGATACACTTCAAACTCCAGAGCTCTCAAGCACGCAGAATGACACCAGGGCACAAAGCTCCGGCCACCAAGCACTGTGACTGCCCTGTTTGAGCGCGGCGACACTGCCCTGTTCTGAGTGTGGTGAGACACTGCCCTGTTCTGAGCGTGGCAACACTGCCCTGCTCTGAGCGTGGCGAGACACTGCCCTGTTCTGAGCACGCGCTCTGGGCACCAGGGGACCCCAGCAGCAGCTCTGAAGCACCAGCACTGAGAAGAAGCCGGTCCTTCCTCAGGGCAACTGGACTGTGGAGTGAGCACTGTGTCCTCCATCCACATAGGCCCTGGGTCCTCGGCTGGGGCCTGCACGTGTCTTCCTGTAACACTGAGAAAGCAATCACAGCTGCAGCATGCCAGAGTCCTCGTGGCTGCTGACAGCTGGGCAGCACCCGGAGTCCAGGCGCGGTGACAGGAGCCGCCTGCCCTCACTCTGCACACTCCTCCCACAGGCGGAGCAGTCTCCCTGACTGCAGGGTGGCAGCAGCAGCAAGATAAAACTTAACAGGGCAGAACATTGTGATGAACATGAATAACCCAAACAGTCTGACTTCCACCTGGACGGGAAGGCCTTCATCCTTCTCCCTGAACAACTGGGATAAGAAGGAACACGGCTGCAAAAGGAGACTGGAGGAGAGAGTAGGAGCCGCTCGGAGCCCGGAGGCAGGAGGCAGAGCTCAGCAGCCCTGGCTGCAGGAGGGAGCCGCTGGGCATCCAGGGGGAATGGCAGAGGGAACAGTCATGCCACTCTCTCCCAGGTCCCACTAAAGCAGCAGGGGGTTGTTGGAAATCACACCAGCAGCACAGCACCACCACTGACACAACCCCACCACCGCACACACTGACACGACCCCACCACCGCACACACTGACACAACCCCACCAGTACACGCCACTGACACGACCCCACCACCGCACACCACTGACACAACCCCACCAGTACACGCCACTGACACGACCCCACCACCGCACACACTGACACGACCCCACCACCGCACACACTGACACAACCCCACCAGTACACGCCACTGACACGACCCCACCACCGCACGCCACTGACACAACCCCACCAGTACACGCCACTGACACGACCCCACCAGTACACGCCACTGACACGACCCCACCACCGCACGCCACTGACACAACCCCACCAGTACACGCCACTGACACGATCCCACCAGCACACACACTGACACAACCCCACCACCGCACACACTGACACGACCCCACCACCGCACACACTGACACAACCCCACCAGTACACGCCACTGACACAACCCCACCACCGCACACCACTGACACAACCCCACCAGTACACGCCACTGACACGACCCCACCAGTACACGCCACTGACACAACCCCACCACCGCACGCCACTGACACAACCCCACCAGTACACGCCACTGACACGACCCCACCACCGCACACACTGACACGACCCCACCACCGCACACACTGACACAACCACACCAGTACACGCCACTGACACGACCCCACCACCGCACGCCACTGACACAACCCCACCAGTACACGCCACTGACACGACCCCACCAGTACACGCCACTGACACGACCCCACCACCGCACGCCACTGACACAACCCCACCAGTACACGCCACTGACACGACCCCACCAGCACACACACTGACACAACCCCACCACCGCACACACTGACACGACCCCACCACCGCACACACTGACACAACCCCACCAGTACACGCCACTGACACGACCCCACCACCGCACACCACTGACACAACCCCACCAGTACACGCCACTGACACGACCCCACCAGTACACGCCACTGACACAACCCCACCACCGCACGCCACTGACACAACCCCACCAGTACACGCCACTGACACGACCCCACCACCGCACACACTGACACGACCCCACCACCGCACACACTGACACAACCCCACCAGTACACGCCACTGACACGACCCCACCACCGCACGCCACTGACACAACCCCACCACCGCACACCACTGACACGACCCCACCAGCACACACACTGACACAACCCCACCACCGCACACCACTGACACGACCCCACCACCGCACGCCACTGACACAACCCCACCACCGCACGCCACTGACACGACCCCACCAGCACACACACTGACACAACCCCACCACCGCACACCACTGACACGACCCCACCAGCACACACACTGACACAACCCCACCACCGCACGCCACTGACACGACCCCACCAGCACACACACTGACACAACCCCACCACCGCACACCACTGACACGACCCCACCAGCACACACACTGACACAACCCCACCACCGCACACCACTGACACGACCCCACCAGTACACGCCACTGACACGACCCCACCAGCACACACAGACACAACCCCACCACCACATGCCACTGACACGACCCCACCACCGCACACACTGACACAACCCCACCAGCACACACACTGACACAACCCCACCACCGCACGCCACTGACACAACCCCACCAGCACACACACTGACACAACCCCACCACCGCACGCCACTGACACGACCCCACCACCGCACACCACTGACACGACCCCACCAGTACACGCCACTGACACGACCCCACCAGCACACACACTGACACGACCCCACCACCGCACTCCACTGACACAACCCCACCAGCACACACACTGACACAACCCCACCAGCACACGCCACTGACACAACCCCACCACCGCACGCCACTGACACGACCCCACCACCGCACACCACTGACACGACCCCACCAGTACACGCCACTGACACGACCCCACCAGCACACACACTGACACAACCCCACCAGCACACACACTGACACAACCCCACCAGCACACGCCACTGACACAACCCTACCACCACACGCCACTGACACAACCCCAGCAGCACACACACTGACACAACCCCACCAGCACACGCCACTGACACGACCCTACCACCGCACGCCACTGACACAACCCCAGCAGCACACACCACTGACACAACCCCAGCAGCACACACACTGACACAACCCCAGCAGCACACACACTGACACAACCCCACCAGCACACGCCACTGACACAACCCCACCAGCACACGCCACTGACACAACCCCACCAGCACACGCCACTGACACGACCCCACCAGCACACACACTGACACGACCCCACCAGCACACACAGACACAACCCCACCACCGCACACCACTGACACGACCCCACCAGCACACACACTGACACAACCCCACCACCGCACACCACTGACACGACCCCACCAGCACACGCCACTGACACGACCCCACCAGCACACACACTGACACGACCCCACCAGCGCACACCACTGACACAACCCCACCAGCGCACACCCTGACACAACCCCACCAGCGCACACACTGACACAACCCCACCACCACACACACTGACACAACCCCACCAGCACACACACTGACACAACCCCACCAGCACACACACTGACACAACCCCACCAGCACACGCCACTGACACAACCCCACCAGCACACGCCACTGACACAACCCCAGCAGCACACACACTGACACAACCCCACCAGCACACACACTGACACAACCCCAGCAGCACACACACTGACACAACCCTACCAGCACACACACTGACACAACCCCACCACCACACGCCACTGACACAACCCTACCACCACACGCCACTGACACAACCCCAGCAGCACACACACTGACACAACCCCACCAGCACACGCCACTGACACGACCCTACCACCGCACGCCACTGACACAACCCCAGCAGCACACACCACTGACACAACCCCACCAGCACACACACTGACACAACCCCAGCAGCACACACACTGACACAACCCCACCAGCACACGCCACTGACACAACCCCACCAGCACACGCCACTGACACAACCCCACCAGCACACGCCACTGACACGACCCCACCAGCACACACACTGACACGACCCCACCAGCACACACACTGACACGACCCCACCAGCACACACACTGACACAACCCGACCAGCACACGCCACTGACACGACCCTACCACCGCACGCCACTGACACAACCCCAGCAGCACACACCACTGACACAACCCCACCAGCACACACACTGACACAACCCCAGCAGCACACACACTGACACAACCCCACCAGCACACGCCACTGACACAACCCCACCAGCACACGCCACTGACACGACCCCACCAGCACACACACTGACACGACCCCACCAGCACACACACTGACACGACCCCACCAGCACACACACTGACACGACCCCACCAGTACACGCCACTGACACAACCCCACCACCACACGCCACTGACACAACCCCACCAGCACACACACTGACACAACCCCACCAGCACACACACTGACACGACCCCACCAGCACACACACTGACACGACCCCACCAGCACACACACTGACACAACCCCACCACCACACGCCACTGACACAACCCCACCAGTACACGCCACTGACACAACCCCACCACCACACGCCACTGACACAACCCCACCAGCACACACACTGACACAACCCCACCAGCACACGCCACTGACACAACCCCACCAGTGCACGCCACTGACACAACCCCACCAGCACACACACTGACACAACCCCACCACCACACGCCACTGACACAACCCCACCAGCACACACACTGACACAACCCCACCAGCACACGCCACTGACACAACCCCACCAGCACACACACTGACACAACCCCACCACCGCACACCACTGACACAACCCCACCAGCACACACACTGACACAACCCCACCAGCACACACACTGACACAACCCCACCAGCACACACCCTGACACAACCCCACCAGCGCACACCACTGACACAACCCCACCAGCGCACACCCTGACACAACCCCACCAGCACACACACTGACACAACCCCACCACCACACACACTGACACAACCCCACCAGCACACACACTGACACAACCCCACCAGCACACACACTGACACTACCCCACCAGCACACGCCACTGACACAACCCCACCAGCACACGCCACTGACACAACCCCAGCAGCACACACACTGACACAACCCCACCAGCACACACACTGACACAACCCCAGCAGCACACACACTGACACAACCCTACCAGCACACACACTGACACAACCCCACCACCACACGCCACTGACACAACCCTACCACCACACGCCACTGACACAACCCCAGCAGCACACACACTGACACAACCCCACCAGCACACACACTGACACAACCCCACCAGCACACACACTGACACAACCCCACCAGCGCACACACTGACACAACCCCACCAGCGCACACACTGACACAACCCCACCAGCGCACGCCACTGACAGAACACCACCAGTACCACCGCATACCACTAATACCAACTCCACCAGCACACACCACACACCACTGACACAACCCCACCAGCACCAGCACATGCCACACAACGGGAGGCATGACAGTGACAATGTGCTGCAGGAGGAGTTGGGAAACATGGGACAATGCCTGGACACCATCTCATCAGAAAGAAGCACACTGGCTAGAAAGCCAGTGGCCAAGAGTCGGGCTCTGTGGCTTCAGCTGCTCCGTGCTTAGGGCCGCGGCTGGCAGTATCAGGACCCCAAGGGGAGGCTAGGGCTGGCCGAAAGCAGGAGGCCAAACAGCGCAGAAAGGGCAGGTCGTCGGGCCCCTCCTCCCTTCCCCAAGCACCAGGCAGAAGCCAGGGAAACGGCTCTCTGGGGAGGGAGAGAGCAGGGGACAGAGCCACCCACACCGCGCGACAGTCACCACCATGGACACAGGACAGGAGCCAGAGACTGATATTCTCACTTCATCTAGGCCAGTTGCTGCCCTCAGGTAAGATGCAGGGGCTGCAGGTGAGAGCTCCAGAGTGCCCTGGACCCTCTGCTGGGTCCCTGCTCTGGGCACCCTGGGCACCAGGACCTCACTGGCTCTACCCATCAGGAGCCTCAAGACACTCTCTCAAGGCAAACCAGTAGCGTCCTCCTCCCTCAGCTGTGTGAGAGTCACTCCTAGGACGTCATCACGAAGGCCTCTGGGTGGGCAGAGGGTAAGGGGGTCCTTCGTGCCAGGGATACAGCAGAGCCAAGAGGCGAGGGCCGGCAGACCCGAGGGTACCAGGAGGCACGAGTGCAGTGTAACAGGAGGTGGAGAGCCCAGGCCCCTCTGTGCACCGGGACAGGTGTTTGCCCACCTGCTTCTCTCTTCCATGCACCTGCCAAGGCCAAGCAGCCCCAGATGCCCAGGAGGCAGCCCAGGCCTGCGGACGCCATGTGGAGATCAGCTACGGACAGCACCCAAGGCCACCTAGCTCCCAGTGCTTCCATGAGCCCCGGGCAGGACCCTTCACTGGGTCCCTCTAATACTGAGCCCAGAGTAAAAGGGCAGGAACGGACACTTCACTAAAGGTGGAAGAAATAGAAGGAAAATGCATCCTGTGCCTAGCCACATAAAGGTCCCAGAGACAAAGGTGCCCGACACGGGACTGTCCTTGTGAGTGCCTAAGTCTAATGGGAGGGAAGGGAGAGTCAGAGGAAAACTGCTGTCCCATCGGTGGAAAGCGGACAGCAAGGGAGAAACATAGGGCCACTCTCGAGAGCCAGGGAGAGCAGGTGGTCAGGATAGAGTGGAGGGTGGCATCTGGACAGACGGCCTGGAGAAGTCCATTAGATGTTCTTGGGGGGTAATGAACCTTCAACCACACAGGGGACACTGGAGTCTGGGCATCACCTGGCACCACACTTGGTGAGCAGTGGTGGCCAGGTGGTAAATGGGCAGGAAGGTGTGGCTTCTGGTCCACAAGGGGGCTTCCACATAGTCCCAGGGCCAAGTCAGCCTGTCCCAAAGTGCACGTGCTGGCAGTCACATGGCAGTACAGCCTAAGGGGACGGAGCTGCAGAGGGCTGGCTCGGCAGGCCTCGGCTGCGGGCTCGACCAGCTGGCTCCTGGCCACGGCCCTTCCCTTCAGCCCGAGGAGGAGGTGGAGCCGGGCACTGCGCACTGGAGCAGTCTTTCCTCTCCAGGAGGGCAAGTCTGTGCCCAGGACTCAGAAATGAACGACTGGGCAGTTCTTAGCCCCTGTAACCTGCCCACATGACCCAGAGGCCACAGCCACAGCCCAGCCTCGGCTGACCTCCTCTCATCTTGCGGTGTCCTCCAGCTAACTCTGGGCAGGGCATCTTGAGCAGACACCAGCCCCCAGCTCCCCACCCCCCGCACGTCTAGGCTGGGCTCTGCCTCTGCACACAGCCCCTCGCACAGCCGCCCTTCCTCTGAAGGACTTCGATGGCCTCTGGGAGGAGAAAGGACAGGCCGTGTCCTAGTTGCAGCACCTGCTTCTTCACGAGGTGGGTGGCTCGATGCTGATGTGGAAGGACAAGGGCAGCAGCAGGCACGGCATGAGCTTTCTGCTATAATGGAACTACATCACCATTAACATCGGTTTCATTTCTTTGTGGAGCTGGGGGTCCAATTCAGGGCCTCGTGCGTGCTAGGCATCTCTCCACCACTGAGGTATATTCCAGCCCAAAATGTCTAACGGAAGGGGGAAAATAAGTACAGGAAGAAGGAAAGTCTTACTCACATACAAAAAGTTAAGAGAGAAGCTGAAGAGATCAGAATCGTCCCAGTGACCCTGTGGCACAGACTTCCCGGAAGAGGACGTGCTGCCTGGCACGGCTCCGAGCCGTGACTCAGGTGGCACAGAAGCAGAGGACATGGTGATGCCTGTCCATTGAAGTGAGAGTCCACTAGGACTGAGTGGGTCTAACGAGCCACGATCAGCAGAAATGCTTGAGCATGCCTCTGTGCAGAGCCACGAGAGGTGGAGAGGCCAAGGAGACAGCGGGCGGGAAGTGTGCCTGCCAGGGACAGCTCCAGTGGTCGCTGGGGCCACTGCTCACTGAGCTGGGCACCTCTCTCAGCCTTCAGGTACGGTACCTTCGGTGCAGAACACGGCCAGCCTGGACCCCACTGCCAGGAGTGAGTGCCAGCAGATCAGGACTGACGGAGAGGCACCACAGACACGTCTGCTCCCACCTCACGGAAGGTGGCTTTGAAGGCATTTGCACAACTGGAGGTTCCTATTCCTCTCAGGCCACTTGATGCTGCAGGGAAAGGCCCAAGATGGAGCAGGAAGGCTGCTCTGCCCAAGCCACTGCTGTGGCCGCCACCCGCGTGCGCCTGTGCACACTGCGCGTGGGCAGCCTCCCTCTGCCCACCGGCACAGCACACACTCACTGGTTTCAAATGGTGCTGCGAATGCCCTGACCTCCGAGGTGGAAAACAAGCCCACGGCAGGATACCCAGACTGCCCGAGCCTGTGGCCAGCAAGGAGGTGGGCAGAGGACGAGTCTGGCCACACAGCACCTTCCCGCTCCTGGAAACGCAGGCTGCTCCAGAGCAGGCAGCAGGTGAATCCTCAGAAAGCACTCAGATCCTGAACCAGCACATCATGGCGATGTCCCTGCAGGACCTCGGATGTGGGCCAAGGTGACAGTGACAGGTAATACCTACTGAGGAGCCACTGCCGGGCTGACACAACCGAGCTTAGGAGAACTCTGCAGAGAGGCATCGTTGACCATCTTAGATACGAGACACAGCCTGAGACCTGCCGACAAGGGGCGTCTGCTCTGGCCAGCACTGCAGTCCACCATCCGCCCTCACACTCAGTGGGGGCTGGGCCTCTGGCAAGCAAGGTGAAGCCCTCCTCTGGTCTGCTTGGAAACAAGCACGTCCCCCATCTTCCCATAGGCCATCCTCGTCAGTTCCACACCACACCGGGACGGTGGCAGAGGTTGTGTCACCGCGGCTGAGCTCAGCCTTAGTGTGAACAGACAACCCAGCTGGGCACAGTGGAGACACAGTGGGAGTCAGAGGTGCTCACTGGAGCCACACCTGGGAAACCCAGCATCTGCACACAGTGGAAAACCTGCCCATGTGTCCCGTGGGAATGGGGAGGCTGAGCCGGGCCCCAGGGGAAAGCTCCAGGGTCTTCTAGGAGCACAGCTGTGACTCCACGAGGGCTTTGAGTTTGGGGAAATGCCAAGAATGACCCTTGGCTGACCTCAGAGACTCAGCGGGCAAAGACAGAAACCTCTGCTTGGGAACGTGCAGCCCGGCGTTAAGCCCACTTCCACTTCTTTCCAAGGCACACGGGGAAGGCGAGGCCGCGGGCAGACCCACGGGGCCCCAGAGGGCACAGCTGCTGTGCTACCAAGGAGGTGTGGCAGTGGGAGAGGACAGGTGATGGCATGGCGTGGCACATGTGTGGGATGGGTCCAGCAGCTAGCTCACTGACCCAGTCCTGGAGGGGCTGTGGGTCTGCCTTGTAAGGTCAAGGGTCTGGAAGGAGGGGACCCTCGCCCGGAGTTTCCAATGGGGGCTCCACGTGGGGAGAGGGATTTATGGAGAAAGAACAGGGAGAGTTTCCATTCCCCAGACTTGGAGACACGGCTGCAAGTGTGATATTCAGAATGTCATCTGCGGAATCTGAAATTGGTCATCACACCTGGTGGCTTGTTTGCTTTATGTTGAAGAACAGAGAAGTGCCGGGGTACCCTTTTCTGACCCTTGGCCGGCAGAAACAGGAGGCTGATAGATAACAGGAGAACTGCCCATGGCCTTGGGGCTGCCTAGCAGCCTCACCACACCAGGCTGGACCCCATACCAGCTCAGAACTCCCCCACAGGGCCTCCCTGGACCAGGGCCTGAGCTGTTAACCATGAGAAGCAGCAGCTCTTGGGGAGAACATGACCTCTAGATCAGCCTCCCTCTGCCCTCTGGGCTGCATCAAGTCATGTCCATTTCCCCCCAAGAGAAGGCCTCTGGGCCTGGAGTTCGGTGACTGCACCACCCTGCCGTGACAAGGCAGGGCCTCGGGGCACAGGGTGTGCTGACTTACCCGCACTGGGCATGTGGTTCACGCGGGCAGGGTTCAGCAGCTCCACGGGCTGGTCTCGGCCAGAAAGTCCATCTAGAAGAGAGACAGCACTGCTTAGAAACTGCGAATTTCGGCACAAATTGTCCACACTGAGCAACGCTGCCCAGGGAGTCCGTGAGGAGAACCTGGCCATGAAGGAAAGACAGTGCCCTTCTCACTTCTAAGGCAGGACAGTTTCCATTCCATCACTTTGGTTTGCCAGAGAAACCCCATGACCAACACAGTGGTGCCCAGCTGAGGCAGGGCACTCCCGACTCCTGGCCACACCCACCTGGTGGGGTGCTTGGTTCACCTTACCCCACTGGGTGATCTTGAGGGGGCTTTTGCAGAGACCAGAACATTCAGGAGCCCGCCTCTTCCCAGATCCCACCCATGTCTGGACACTAACAGAGATGCAGCCCAGGGCACAGGGCGGGAGGGGTGGCAGGAAAGGACAGGTGCTGGAGGCCACCAGACCCACATTGGGGGGCCTACAGCAAGCACTGGGGGCTTCCGTCAACCCCCGTCTGGCTGCATCCAGGAACTCTTCTGTCTGCTTCCACGCGCTGCGAGGAGGAGACTGGAGCCCACCCACCACCTGAGCCTGGCACGGCCCGGCAGCGGCTTTCTGTGGTGGAGGCTTCCCAGGGAGGAAGGAAGAACTCTGTAGGGTTTCCCAGGAATCACACTTCTCTTTTAAAATCAGTTTCTCCCAGGGGCGAGCTGCTCTGCAAGAGCACTCACGTCCTCACAGACCGCACCACGGCCACTAGTTGCCTGTTCAAGGGAGAAGAGGGCAGCTGCACAGCGTCCCTGAGTTCTGGACACAGAGTTCCAAGGTGTGACACAGAGAGGCCACTGAGTCTTTGAGAACATGGATAACACCTGGCGTAGCCAAGCCCTGCTCGTCCCTGGGGTCTGAATCCCAAGGCGGAACCATGGCTCAAGCACGGAGGGCTTCCGTCAACCCCCGTCTGGCTGCATCCAGGAACTCTTCTGTCTGCTTCCAGGCGCTGGAGCAGGCTCCTCCTAGGACATGCCAGGCTCAGGCGCCACAGACTGGAGGGCTGCCTGGGTGGCTCAGGACCCAGGGCTGGTGTCGGCGGGCTCCTCCCACCATCCAGAACCCCTGGCCCAATTCTGGACTTGGGTTTTTGAGATAGTAATACAATCTGGGGGTGAAGACGGTCCCGGTGCTGGAGTCAGAGGAATGGGAGGCCTATCACACCTCAGAAGCTACCGCAGGCCCAAAGGGACATCCCACCACTGCCCAATGGCGGCTTTCTGAGGAACCGGCCCCCGGAAGGCCTGACGCTGCTCTGCACACACAGAGTTTGCTACACAGTCCCCATTGCTCAGGAAGACTTGGGGCAGTGTGGAAAGTACCTTTTAAGCCTGAGTCCCCCTTGCCCCCAAAATACTCCTTGTAGAAAAATGAAACATTCCAAAATATATATGCTTTTAAAAATTCTAATCCCAAAGGACTTAAAAAGAACATACTTCGATGATTGAGTCAGCTCAATGTTTACAGCAGCTCAACTCACAATAGCTGAACTGTGGAAATAACCTAGGTGCCCTTCAACAGATGAATGGATAAAGACACTGTGGCACATACACACAATAGAATGTTGCTCAGCAATAAAAGAGGATAAAATCATGGCATTTGCAGGTAAATGGATGGAGTTGGAGAATATCATGCTAAGCAAAGTAAGCCAATCCCCCAAAACAAAAGGCCAAATGTTCTCTCTGATAAGTGGATGCTGACCCATAATTGGGGGTGGGGAGGATGGGAAGAATGGAGGAAGTTTGAATCACGCAAAGGGAAGGGAGGGGAGGACAGGAGAGGGGACATGGTGGAATGAGCAGTGAGCCACTTTCCAGCCCTGGAAGGAGTGAGGGTGAAGGGGTGGGCAGAACAGCGGCTGTGCTGAGCCCTCCCCAGGACCCCATTGCCAGCCACGCCCGACTCGTGCGCTGCTGTTCTTTGTAAGAGGAAAGACTCGTACTTCTTACTTAATGCAGAAGCCACCCACGTGTTGAGTGTTGACAGAAGACCAGGCTGTGCCAGGTGGGGGCCGACCCAGCACCTCGCAACTCGGCAACACTCTGGCCACACAGGGACTGGCCCAGCGGCTGTCCAAGGAACAGTCTAAGCTGGGGGGGGGGGTGTCTCTCTGGCACGTATCTGCTCCAAGAGAGCTTCAGCCTCCAGCCACCAGCCCCAGGGCGACTGAGTCTCCAGCAGCTCCAGGGCTTCACTACGAGGATACATGGTCTTCCTAAGCAGCTCCTCTTCTTGCCAGATCTTGCAAGACCACCACCACCACCACCACCAGAAAGCAGCTCACGTTCCCAGGCGGCAGCCTAACAGCGGACTTATTGGGTGCTCGGCCGACCCTTCGTCCATACCAGCCCACTGAGGCCGTATCCAGGATGGACGGCGGAGGTGCTGCCACTCTCCCTCCGTGGAAGAGGAAGGAGCAAGGCCAGGGGTGCAGTGAAGTCTGTCTTGACCCAGGTGCACGCCGGCTTCCCCAGCAGAGCCCATGGCTGGCCCCACGCTGGCCACTGGCACCACTGGCTTGCGTGGTCTGCAGCTCCACAGTCTCACTGCATGGGCTGGCGACAGCAGTCAGACCTCAGTGACACAGGCTGGGACATGCCCAGTCCTGCACCTCACACGTGCACCCGTGCACAGGAGAGCTAAGTAACAAACAGTGGCCATGTGTGCTGCAGGTGGGTCCCACAGGGGCAAGAGGGTCACTGCTGGTAGTCATCGGCTTTTAAAAGTTGTGACCAGAAGATGTGACATGCACAACGTACAGAAGGAAGACACACTCTGGCCCACGGTTTAGAGGCTCAGTTCCTGGCTGGCTGCTGCGTGGCTCTGGGCCTGCGGTGACACAGAGCACATGGCAGAGAGGTGTGCTGGGAGAGCTGCCCAGCTCACAGCAGCAGGAAGCAGGGCAGGAGGAAGGAGCTGAAGACAAGACATACCCCTCCAGGGTCGTCTCCAGGGAGCGATTTCTTCCAACCAGGTCCCACTACCATCAGTCTCCACCATGTCCCCATGAGGTCGTCAGATTGTTAAGCAGCAGTAGATGATACCCTGATAAGTCAGAGCCCGCTTGATCAGTCACTTCCAAAAGCTGCCCTGCACTGCTGCCCAGGGATCAGCCTTCAACTTGGGAGTCTCTGGGGACACCTCCAGTACAAACCATAATGCTGCTTTAGACCAAGGAACCCAGCTTGTGAGGTGGTGGCATCTGAGCAGGCCTCAAGGGGCCCGTGAGAAGGAGCCCTGTGAAGAGCCCGAGGGGCCTCCAGTGGAAAGAGCACCAGGCAGAGGCTGGGGCAAGGCGGCATGCGCAGGGCCGGGTCCGGGGGGCTCTGAGGGCCATGTCTGTGGCAGGTGCTTTAAAGGCTCATTTTGGCAACAGTGTAGGACACAAGGCGAGTCCAGGGAGACGGAAGCAGGAGGGGAGCTCAGAAAGGACGGGGAAGCTCTTTAAGAGCATCAGGGCCAGGACCAGGATGGTCACCAGGGAGCTGGCAGCGGGGCTCCTGTTGGGACCTCTTTTGTCCATTAGGACCTTCTGGACAGACTGGCTATGATGTGGCCAAGTGAAGGCATGCACTGAGGTGTGGGAGGAGAGCGGCCTGGGGTGCTGGAGAGAGGAACACAGGTCACGGGGACAGCGTACCTCTGAGAGGCCCACTCTTCTTGTTGAGGAGCAAGCACTACTTCTAACCCTCCACTGATCCTTGGGATTTTCTCAAGAAAAATAAAGTCAAAACATTCAGGATTTGTGTCAAAGGCTCAAAACTCACACTCTCCACATTGCACACAATACATTCCAGTTGAACTGGTTCCTGTGCAGTTTGTCAGCTCCCACGCCACTGTCCAGCTGTCCAGCTGCCCAGCAGTCCTCAGTAGTCCTCAGTAGTCCTCCACCCCTGCCCCAATCCCCTGCAGACGTCTGCCCTGGGCAGGGCTCCTGTCTTTTAAATATCAACTTGCTCTATTAGCTGAGCTGCTAAAGGAGGAGCTTCCTACTAGATGACAGACCCTGTGGAGCCCAGGCTGGGCCGGCTCGTGGCGCAGCTCAGCCTGCCCTGAGTGATCCGCTCCACAGAGCAACAGTGTGCCGTGAGCTGCTCCATCCTGAGCACAGCTGCAAGGTGAGGACCCCACACCTTGTTTGTACAAGTGAACAGCCACCATCTGCCCAGCACACACATAAGGCACAGACCGATAAGTAATTTATTCATACCAATAAAAAATTACCACCTGTGATCTTAAATTAAACCAGAAACACGAGGCACAGGGCGTTATCCACCACGCCAGGTGCAACATCCTCACTTAAGACCACAAAAGGAGGGGTCCCTCTCACTGTGGCACGGCAGCATGCCGACTTGTCACCTGTTCACGAGTTACCAACCTTGCCCAGGGAAACCAGGCTGGTGAAGACCCTCCGCCTGCCCCCAAATGGTTCCAGCCCAGACTTTCCTCCTGCCCTTGACACGGGGCCTACCTCAAGTGACACCTCAACTGGACAATCTGAAGCTGCCCGCTGGACCCTGAGAGCCTAGATCAGTTAACCCCTCGTCTGGCCCTTGGCAGGGACACCCTGCCTTTGCACGGGCTCTGACTTTGCTCTGATGAGCCTTGACGAGTCCTTGGCCGACTTCCTCGGCCCTTCTGTGATACAGACCATCGTGTCCAGAGTGTCGTGTGACTTGAGTGTCATCTACATTAATGAGTTATCTATATTAGGACCTGGAATGGAGAAAGAGAACTTGTAATTGCTAGGCCACAAATGCCAGGCAGAACTACGGACATGCGACGACCTGTGGTCTAGGAAACCGACGTGGCACGTGGCTCGTGCATTCAGGTGTTAATGAACTCTGGCATCGTGGAAGACACAGACTCGCTCAGGACACAGCCCGCCAGCCGTGGGCCAGGAGCAAGGGTGCACAGAACACCTGCAAGCAGTGGTCGTCTGTCCACGAGCCACGGGCTGCCTCCTCCTGCCTTCACCCCTGGAGCCGCTCTGTGCCTGCTGACCCAGGCCCAGCTCAGGCGGGGCCTCTATCTTGGGAAGCTGCCCTGTTTGGAAGGCCAGCCATGGCTGGCGCTGTTGGTCATGAACGTGTCTCCTGGGACGGCAGTAGTGGCGTCTGCCATGTTGGGAACTGAGGAGACAGAGTGGCTCAGTGTTCCCGTCACGCTACCTGAACCCCAGCGTTAAATGGGGTGTCTCTGACCATCATCACCAGAAGTCACGTGTGTTTGTGGTGGCCTTGGAAGAGTAGCCAAGTGGTAGCACTGTTCTGGTCCCTAGTACCCAGGCCTGTACCTGAAGATGCCACCAGTGACCTCAGGACATCCCACCAGAACCAGTAGGGGACAGTGAACTACGGACTGAGCAGACACAACAACTCTCTTGAGGGATGACCCAAGCCTGCCCCCTCCTACAGGTTCAAAGTGACCTATAAAGTGGGCACACTACCCCATCTGCCGCTTGGGAGGCCCCACAGGCAAAAGCAGCAGTGTGCCCAAACACAGTTCTGTCCCCACTGTAGGCCTATGACGGGGACCATCGGCAGGGTCCATGACTCCTTGTCAGTCACGCTGACACTCGGCTCTCCGGCTCTCCATCTGGAGGGTCACTTCCCTGTCAGGGCCTGACTGGAAGGAAGAACTCGAGCCTGACTCCACGCGGTGGACTCCCATTGCCCTGCTGCCGGCGGCCGCAGATCCGGGAGAGGGCGCGAGACCTCTGCTCCTCTGTACAGGGCTCACACCTGCAGAGAACACCCGGGTTTCACGCAGGACCTCAGGGACTGCAGAGGGAAAGCCGACAAATGCAGAGCCTGTGGCGCACACCTGGCTCCTCAGGGCCTCGGGCAGATGAAGCACCCCCTTCAGGGCTGAGGGGTGAGTGCAATGTGGGGTAGACATGGGACGGAAACGATTTTCCCCAGGTTTGTAAGTCTTCCAGACGCTTTCTTTCCTGTGGGTTTGTACTACCTAATAAAATAAGCATATTGCTTCATTTTAATTATATCAATTTCCTAATTGGGAGGGGGGTAACCAGGGATGGAACTCAGGGCCACTCAACCACTGAGCCACATCCCCAGCCCTATTCTGTATTTTATTTAGAGACAGGGTCTTGCTGAGTTGCACCTCACCATTGCTGAAGCTGGCTCAGAACTCAGGCTCCTCCTGCCTCAGCCTCCCAAGCTTCATTCCAGGAAAGCACCACTGCACCTGGCTTTACTTCCTAAGTTTTGAAGAACATAGTTATATTTAAGGAGGGAACACACACCATGCACAAGTCATACCACCAAAGGGCCAAGGCTGTTGGCATTTTAGGTGTGTCGTGCAGACTCCACACTGCCAGGCCCTGCAGGGGCCCTGACACTCAGTGCCAACCTGCCCATGCTCTGCCGCTGGCCATCCTGTATGCTAATGTGTACCCCCAGCTGCACAAGACCACCGCTCATTTCAGAGCATAAACGTGCATTCAGAATGCCACACCCGACTGTGGAGGTCGGCACAGCTAGCTCTTGAGTCCTCTGAGGAGCCAGCGTACAACCTGTAGAAACCAAGACCGCATCGTCACCCTGGACACTGGGGAGATACGCTATGACCCGTAACTTCCCCCAGCCTAGGACTGACTACAGCATATCTTTATTCCTCTTCATACAACAGAAACTTCACCTTCTAAAAATAGGGATTTCACCGTATTATGATCTATTTTAGTCTTCTAAAGACAGGGCGACCGCCAGGAGAAGCAATGCACTCTTGGATGTTAACTATGCTAATGTCACTGACAGGATGTGGACTGCAGCCAGTGACTGTGGTGGGTGGCACTGAGCTCTGGCTGTGCCGTGTGGGACTCGGATCACTGGCGTCAAAGCCAGGACCCACACCTGAGAGCTAGTGACGTCATGTGGACCACCTAACCAGGCGGGCCTGGTGTCCACACCTATCAAACGGGTGCAGTGGTGATGCTCTCTGCCTTCAAGGACTGAGAGGTTGGGAGGGGCCGCTGTGAACACCACTTGGCCTGCCGCCAAGCACAGGGGACCCACTCAGCACTTGCAACCCAGCAGCACACAGAGAACCCAACGCAGGAGCAAGTGTCACTTCAGTCTCGATTCAGGTCCCTGACTGAACTTTAAAGAGTAAAATTAGCAAGCACAGCTGAAAGAGCAGGATGAGGAAGCAATTTTTGCTTCTGAGGGCACAAGCACTCAACGAAGCCCTGGCAGGGAGAAGCAGGCAGGGCTGTGCCCATCACTTCCTCCCCTGGCTCCGCCTCCAGGTGAATTCTGCTTCCACATCAAAGCCACAAGTGGCAGACTTCTCCCAAAGAGCCATGCATCGAAAATCAAACCAGAACACACGTGTATGTGTGGCATGGGTAGGAGCGCAGGCCACGAGAGTGCTGGGCAAGTGCGCTGGCGCTGGGCTACTCCACCCCAACGCTGTTCCTTGAATGTGGTCTGAGTGTGTCCCCCAGGGTTCACATGCTGGAAACTGGTTCTAAGGCCCATGGCCAGGGACATCTGGATCTTCTGGGAGGAGTAGGACAAGACGGAGTTGTGGGGGGGGGTCCACGCTGCCAGGCTCCCTTGGTCAGGACATGGAGGCATCTGCACACCATGGCACAGCAGATAGCAGCACCTGGGTCCTGGCCTTCCCAGTCTCCAGAACTGGGAGCTAAGTGGGCCGATTCTTCCCGAGTTACCCTCCACAGTATTCAGTTACAGCAACAGAAAACAGACACAGTCAACACAACTTGTTCATATTTTGAAAGCTTCACAGTTCAGGTTTAGACCATAATTCCTATCTCCTGTTTTTCACGATGGAGTTATTTTTAATGCATGCCCTTGCTATCCAGGTGGCTGTCTACCAGCAAGTTACCAGTGAAGGCCTCAGGAGTCTTGGTCTCATGATGAAAAGCCCAATGGCCAAGGCAGTGGAGGCTCCGTGCAGCAATGGCGCCCACCCTCTGTTCCCCTGCCAACTCCTGCACACCTGCTGATGCCGAGCAGAGCAGGAAGTGGGGCCTGTTGCCACTGTATTTTAGAGATGACACTGAATTCATGACACACATTCATTTTCTCATAAAACGTGGCGGTTCTTGGAACAGATTAACTTCCTTTTGTTCACATGCAAGTCACATGATCTGTGGTATGCCACCCTGCTAGTTCCCTGGAGTCAGAGGGACCCAGGGCAGAGGAGAGCACAGAAGGCACACCACAACAGAACCACAGGTTCGCCTGCTGAGGCCTGTGAGACGGTGACACCCAACTGCCTGCACATGGGAACGTGTCCTCGGGATGAGTGCCATGCGTGACTCAGCTGTGACCAATCTAGGAGTCCAGATGACAGACACTCAGAGCAGAGCATGGCTTCCAGCTCAACTACAAGAAGGGGGCACTCTTCACCCAGCAGGGTGAGTCCGTGAAGTGACCAACCACCAACGGCAGAGCCCTGAAAAACACGCGTCCCACAAATGGCCCGACAGAGCTGAGCAACACGCCAGCAGCCAGGACTCAGGGACCTGAATCGAGACTGAAGTGACAAGACAGCCACCTCTCACTACCGGAAGACAGACACTTACAAGACAGAATAAATGCACGGGTCATCGGCCCTGGACCATGGGACCCAGGGCAGCTTCTCATCCAGGTGGGAGGGGGTGTGGCCATGAACCTACCTGGCTGAGGAGAAAGGGCCCAGAGAACTCGCCCACCAGGACACAGAAGCAGGAGGAGGAGCGGGAAGAGTCGACTGAGAAGCTGGGACCTCAGACCCACTTCCGAGGATGCCAGCCTCTCCATCCATCTTGGCCTAGTCCGCTAATCCCAATCTAGAAGGTAAGACAGAACCGTCCAGACTCAGGAAACCCCACCGCCCGGGGAGCAGAGCACCAGGTCTCTTCAGGGACAACTACCTCTTGAGAATGAGCAAACACGATGAAGCACAGAAATAACTCCAACATATCCACAGACATTAAACAAAAGGTCTGGAAACAAACATATGAGTTATTTTTAACAAGTTAAATGGAGTACAGAAACTACAGTGAGGGAAGAGAACCCAGAAAGAAGAAAAATGGAAGAGTTTAAAAAGAAAAACAGGCATTCTCTATGATGAAAACGAGCACACTAGATACAGTTAAAGGGAGAGGGAGGGAGGGAGGGAGCAGGCAACTAAGGAGAACGCAGCACGGCCGGTCAGCCGGTCACGAGCATGCACAGGGAAAGGCCAGGAGAAAGAAGGGCTGCCCAGCCCAGACCCGTGTGCGCACTGCTGTGAAAAGTGGGGACAGGTCACAGGACGCCATGTTCAAACAGAATGAAAACCTCCCAGAAGCGGAGCCCGGGAGCCGTCAGAGTGGAAGGGCATGCTGAACCCCACTAGGAGAACAAGGGCGAATCCCCCAGACCCACTGCGCGCAGCCCCTGCACACCAGGGCACTGCGACAGGGACGTGGAGGCAGCAGCACCAGAGCTCCTTTCCCCAGGAACAAAAACAGCCCAGAGGGAGGGAAAGAGCTCCAGATGGCCATGTCCACCCCACTCCTCCACCCACTGCACTGTCACTCTCGGCCCCTGGAAGGGAGCATTTTCAGACAAAAACTGAGTATTTACCATTCAGAAACGACTGCAGAAACAACAACTACGGTATTATTTCAGAAAGAAGTGAAGACAAGACATGATGCTGAGGTCAAAGGTCAACATGGCTGGGGAGTGAAAACTAACCCAGAGCATCATACGGTCACCTAGACAGGGTGGGCCGTATGGGTTCAGTCACGGACAGGTCTACAGGTTGACTTACCTTTTCCCATTTCTTCTTCCTTCCTTCCTTCCTTTTCTTTACTGGGGATGGAACCAAGGAGTGGTCTACCACTGAGCTACAGCTACAGCTCTTTTTTACTTCTTATTTTGAGACAGTGAGTGACTAAGTTGCTTAAGCTGGTTTGGAACTTGCAAACCTCCTGCCTCAGCCTCCCAAATAGCTGGCATTGTTGATTTATTCTTTACAACAATGTAATACTCAAAAATAAAATTATCCTCTTCACTTATGACAAATAGAAAACTCAGGGCCAAGACAGATGTGATGGTACATGCCTATAATCCCAGCAGCTTGGGAGGCTGAGGCAGGAGGATTCCAAGTTTGGGGACCAGCCTAAGCAACTTAGAGAAGCCCTAAGCAATGAGCCAGACCCTGTCTCAAAATGAAAACATACAAAGTGCTGGGACTGTAACTCAGTGGGTGCTTTACTGAATTTAATGCCCAGTACCAAATGAGAAGGAGAGGGGAGAGGAAGGAGGGGAGAGAGTGGGGGTGAGCTCAGGGATAGATCAGCAATTCGTTTTCATATAATGACGCGGGATTTGGACCTGTATTATTTCGAGCTCTACCTCGAAGAGACCATCATTTTTCTTTACTCTGGTTTCTTTTAGCTTCACACAGCCCCCATGAATGAAATACGAATCCAATGCAGCTGCCCTGGAAGCAGCACTCAGCACACACCAGCCACCCAGCCTGGCTGCTCCTTTTTGTAGAAGAGGCAGCCACTGGGACGTGGCCTAGTTTGAGTCACTGTGCGAGATGGCAGAAGCAGAGTTGAATGTCACTACAAACAGGGCACTGGCTCATGGTTACTGCTTAGACCCAGACACTGCCAAGAGCCGGCTGACTGCCCTCACCAGAGCACATGGACTGTCCTCTGCGTGTGACAGTGGACAGCACATTTTCACGTCAGACAGCTCTTCTTTGAAAGCAGCCACACTTGTGCAAGAAGAGATGAGCTTCAGTCAGAACTCAGGAGAGTAACCAGCCCTGGAACAGGATAAACCACTCTATCCAAATACTTCCTGCAAAGGCTCTCTACTAATGCAAATATTATGTTTGCCTTTTATTTTGATGCAAACAACATCTGTTTGGCACAGTCCCTGCCCTCCTTCTTGGGTGTGTGCTGGGACGCCCAACTGGCTTCAGGCTGCCCTACAGAGTCTGGAGCAGATTCCCAGAGGCAGAACACACAGCCCCTCTCCAGAGAGCACAGAGAGCTCTTAGAAGAAAGCACAGGAAAGTTCTTAGAAAAACCCAACCTACCCCAGCTGAGCACAGAGAGCACTAGTGGTGGTGGGTCCACCAGCCAGCAAAGAACAAGCAGAGGAAAGTCAGGGAGCAACACTGATGTCAGCAACTCCCAATTCTGTCAACACGTTAATCCAAAATTGTTTTACCATAACGTAATTCAGCAAAAACAAAACAATAACTAGGAAACTCCCAAGACCTAACCACGAAGGACATGTGTGTCAGCACGGAGACACCCATGCCCAAGGCATGGTGGCACTAGGGTGAAGGGGCCTTATGAGGGACCTTTAAAAGGGCGGGCAGCATTCCCTGCAAAGGCTGATGGCCCTGGAGTCCTCAGAAGAACCTCACCCGCCCAGCCGGCACGAGGAGCCAGGAAGGCAGGAGCCAAAGAACTTCAAAAGAAATGTGATGTGCCCATGAAGAAGACTCCAGGCACACAAACACCAGCCACAGACTATACTAAAAACAGTGCTTAATATTTTTCACAACAGAGCATTTCCCTGATATTAAAAAATTAGAAACAAAATTGCAAAAATAACTATATGCTAAACTCAGTCCTTATCAAAAAAGCAAAAATCAAAATAGTAGCAAATTGAATCTAAAAACATATAGAAAGGATACCACATCTGGGTTCACATGGGTTCTGTTTAAAAATCAAAAGTTTGGTTTAAACTTTTAATTTTTTTTTAACATTCACGCACGGTGTGGTGGCACACACCTAGATCGCAGCAACTCAGGAGGCTGGGGCAGGAAGGTGGCAGTCCCAGGCCAGCCTGGACAAGACCAAATTAAAAAGTAAAAGGCTGGAGTAGAGTGATTACCTCGCGCACTTAAGATCCAGGGTTCAATCCCAGCACATCCAAAGGAGAAAATTCAGCACGTGTAGTTTGCCACGTTAACGAAACAGAGACGAGAATTCACATGACCTCAAGAGAGACAGAAGCAACATTTGCTAACACAACACACATCTACAGGGAGGGCGAAGCTCTCAGGAAACCAGAACAGAAAGCTACGCCCTGGGAGTGACAAAAGGATGCCCACAGAACCCCCAGCCGGCAGAAGCAGCCTCTCAGTCAGCAATTGCAGAATGAGCTTCCTGAGACCCCAGCCCAGATGAGAAGGCCCAGGTGCAAACCCTAGGTATGCCCTTCACCAGGGCCCGCAGGGAGGAGCCCAAGTGAAGGGTGTGCTGGAAGGAAAAGGGGAGCAAACGGTCATCAGTGGCCCTTGGCACACGGGCACTGGGAGGATTCTAGACCAGCATGGATGAGTGAATCCAGCAAGGCCAACACAAAGCCCACACAGAAGTCCACTGTCCTATGCACAGCCACAAACAACACGGGTGTGCAGCTAGTTCACCCTGGGCAGGATCTGAATCTACACCCACCCACCTCTGAGTCCACACTGACAGGGCAGCGCGGAGAACTCACCCAGACCAACCCCCTAAGCCCAGGGAGTGCGGGGCACCCACGGGCGCTCGGAGTCGCCTGTGCCTGACAGCTTCTGCACTGTAACCCCTCCACAGACAGGGTCCAGCCCGTCGGCCCGTCAGCCCAGAGTCTGGGAGGCAAATAATGCCCCAGGCTGTCCACAGCCTGGCAGTGAGACAGGGCATCCTGTGACACAGAGGACAAGTGCTGTGGCATGAATGGGCATGCTCCAAAGGCCCCCGGGGGTGGTGTTGGGAGGGGGTGGAACCTGGGGCAGGTAGGGCCCAGTGGGAGGTCCTTGGGTCACTGGGGGGTCCCTTCCCTGCTCTGGCAGGTGCCTCAGCCACTCCCCATACACGCAGGAGGTGGGCCTGCACCACGCCATGCAGGCCCTGTACCTGCAAAACCATGAGCAAAGGAAACTTCTCTTCCTGGAGGCCAGTCTCCTTCCGAGTGTGGGAACACAGCATTGACTGGCAACAGCATATGGGGGCAGCTGGAAGGAACTGCTCTCAAGGTCAAGGGCAAGCCAGTGGCTGGGTGGCCAAATGTCAGCAGTCACCATACCCAGAATGTTCTTACTCATAATTCTACCTCAGAATTCCATGACAGGACGTCACCTCTAGAAGCCAAAAAACACAATTTATGGACAGTCAGATAGAGAGAGAGAAGGGGGTATCCGGTCCCCGGGGGACCCAAGCTGATGGCAGGTCCAGGCCTGTCTGCCAGTGCTGGAGACGGCTCGTCTGGCAGGAGCACACACAGGCGGAAGCAGCATCCCAGGGTGAGCAGAGCACGGACTCCGGGTTGAATGTAAGATGCAAACCAGGCTCCCCAGTGACGAGCTGTGCGCTGTGCCAAGGTGCCTCACTATCAGACAGGAGGACAGCGATGGTGTCACATCTGTGTGATGAGGGGAAACCAGACAGCTCAAAATCACTTCCAGAGCAGGGTCCACGACTGTCCAAAGTCCAGCTCAGGGTCCCCCATCCTTCACTGCAGGGCAGAGAGCCCCCAATGGCCCATGGGAGTCACGTCCTCCTCTGGGTAGTCTCCTACTGCAGCCAGAACCGCCTCCCCCAGGAACCTTCCAGAGCAGGCCATCCTGGGGCCAGGGCTGGCTCCACGGTGCAGCCAGGCCTGAGGACTGCTCCTGAAGCCGGCCAACAGGTTGCCAGGTCCCAAATCCACGGTGGTCTCCCATGGGCCTCCCCTGGGCCGAGCCCTGGCCCACTACCACAGAAGCGCAGGAGGGTAGCTCCCGCTGAACTGTGCGAACATGCCATCATGGCTGCATGGAGTCTCTCACGCGGAGCAGCAGGCAGGCAAGCCCTCTCCTGTCGGCAGCCCCTCAGATGCCCAGTTCCTGCCAGGAGGCCAGGCAGGCCAAGGGTGCTGTGGTCCAGGAGAAGCAGCCTGGGGAGGCTAGGCTGCAGTCACCAGCCTTGGTGGGCGCAGATGTGAAAATGTGGCTCAGCACTGAGGTCTCCATGGCCACGCTCTTGATTGTGGGAGGGAGACAGGGGACAAGCTTGGGGATGAAGGTGAGATTGATACCTGTCAGCCTACCCCACAAAGTCAAACAGAAAGACAGGAGATGTGCAGGTGAGAGTCCCCGACAAGCTCCCCCTGGAGCCGCGAGCAGTGCCGTCGGCACACTGGAGGCAGGTGAAGGGAGGGTCTGGAGAACCAGCAGCAGAGCCTGCAGAGCCGAGACCACACCACAGCGACCCCCCAGTGCCCAGCTGGGGTCCAGAGAGGCACGCAGACCCCGGAGGCCACTGGCCTCCTGCTGCTCACACACATCCAGGCAACATCCCCAGGAGAGGACACAACACTCTTCCATCCCAACAAAAACAGGCACCTTGCCATGTGCTGAATGACACACACACATCCTTGGGGGTCACCTCGGAGAGCCTTGGGGACACAGAGGGGATCTTCTAGTTCCTCCCACAACCCAGGGAAGTAAAGGAGGCAAGCGAGGCTATCTCTTGCTGAAGAATACTGGGAGTCAGCCTCCTGAGAGGGGGGGCAAGACAGGAGGGCGGGGCCACCCTCACAGGTGACATCACCTGCCCACACCGCAACAGACTCCTCCTTCACAAAAGGCTCGGGTGCCCATGGCAGGCAACTGCTGCCACTCTGCCCCGCTGACAGATCCTGCCGCCAGCCCACACCTGGCCACTGGGAGTCTGATAGAGCCTGTTTCCAGAAGGGGCTAGGAAAGGCTGGCAGGGAGACCCACCTAACTGGACACACCGTCCCCTGAAACCTCGGGAAGCCATCAGGCTGAAAGCCAGAGTCCGAGGAGGAAACGCAGCCGCTTCCCCTGGGAAGCAGGGCTCCCGGGGCTGTGGGAGCCAGGGTCCTCGCCATGCAGTGCCCTTGGGGGAAGCCCGACACCACGATGGGAGAGGTTGATACCAAGGCCAGGATGAGTGGTCCTGAAGCGAGGACTCTGATCCGAAGCACTATAAAAACCAACGGGGGAAGGAGGAGAAAAGCCACAGACAGCGGTTCTGTTCTCCAGGGCATTGTGAGGGACACGAGGCGTTTTCCTGGAGATGTAGGAATGAGCAGGGAGGAAGGGGCAACAGCAGCTTCGGTGAAGGCAAGGTGAAAGCCTGAGGAGAAGCAGGCCAGGTCTCCTGAGGTCACCCTTCCTTGCCTGGCCAAGTTGGAGGGAGGCAGTGCCACTGTTCCACTAGGCTGTTTCCCGGGGTCCAGAGCTCTGAGGGACTTGGCCCAGCCCTGCACTCTCAGCCAAGTGCCAGACGACCCAGGCAGCAGAGCAGGGCACAGCACGACACGCAGGACCAGGAGCGAGGGGCGCGGGCGACAGCACCTCACAGTTCTGCCCCAGCCCAGAGGACAGGCTCAGGCCTGCCTTGACACGCTGAGGGGCTGGGCCACGGTTCCGGCACCCACCCTACACCTCCTGTCTAAGCCACTGCCCCAGTGGGCACCAGCGGGAAGGGCAGGGCACAGCAGGGGTCCCTCCCTCATGTTCCAGGCACCTCTGAGGCCACCTGGAAGCGTCAGAGCCCCACAGGAAGTGCAGGGGGCTGAAAAGTGGGCCCTCCCGAGATGGGGAGGGGCATCCACTTGAACCTCAGCTCAGAGAGAAAGAGCCTGTCTGCCACCCTGGGCCAGAGATGGCACTGGCAGACACACCGCCAGCCGCTGCTGCCCAGCACAACACACAACACTTCCTCCCTGCCTGTGTCAGTGCCCGCCTCTGTCCCAGAAACCAGAGACGCGCCAGGGACTCAGGCCAGTGCACGGCTACCCCACGGCCACTTCAAGAATACCCTGCCCAGTGCTCGACAAGCTCTCTTCCCTGTAACCTAGCAAGCTGTGCCCACTTAAGCAGGTCAAAAGTCCCCTGCTCTCAACTACTCCAGGGCTAGAGAGTAAATGGCAGGACCCGGGCCTCCGTGCACAGCAGGCCTGGCGCTGGCCCTGGAGCCTGGATGGGGCAGCTCTCGCACTGACACTCTGTGGTCTGGCCAGTCTGCACACGGCCACTGTTGCGCAGAGGGAGCAGGTCGAGGCCTGGCAGTCAGAAGCTCCTAAAGGGTCTGTTCCAGAGGGGCCCAGGAGAGGGCACGAAGGGGGCAGAGGTCAGAGAGGGCCTCAGGGTGGGAGGACACTGGCACACCTGAAGCGGTTCCCAAGAGACACCACCAACAAGGGTGACGGCAGCCTTGCCGCTGTCCCTGGCTGCACTGGGTCACCCAGCACCTCTCTCTGCAGCAAGCACACTCAGTGAAGACCAGCCTCTGCCCACTGCTCCCCAGGAGCTGCAGGAGCAGCCGAGGAGGGACACATTGCCCTCAGGGGGCTCCCCCATGAGACAGCCAGGGGCAGATGCAGCCCTCAAGGACAGGGAGGTGTGAGCTTAGATTTCTACAGGGATTCAACGCCTACAGGAAACACCTACGGGGACCCCACATCCTTACCCACGTGCCCAGGGTCCAGGAAATCCGAAGGCTGGGCTCAGTAGACAGGCCCAGACCTCGACCTAAGGTCACCCCAAGGCCATCTGCATGCATGGTGGACTCCCGTGTCAACACATCAGACCCTCAGCCCCATTCACAGATGCACCCAGCTGAAGACCAAGTCCAGCTTCAGTTGGCCGACTCATCACGGGCGTTTCTGAGTGTGCTGGAAGGTATGGGGTGGGGAAGGGGCTTGTCGGCTGGGTTTTTAAGTGTCTGTTGAGGATGCGCTGATGTGAGACTCCTCATGAAGGTCATCAGGCAGATGGCCCTCTAAGGAGGCCCGCCACAGGCAGCCAGAAGCCCCAGAGGAGGCGCTGAGGCTGCTAGCGTCATGGTCAAGGCCTCAGACTGAACTCTGTGTGCATGGAGAGGCCAGCGGTGCTCTAGTCATCCACAGGACACAGCTTCTCCTCGAGGACTTGGACACTCTGTCGGCCACTACCCTCCTCAGCCCTGCTCTCCTAAGAGCTGTTTCGTTCACAGGGGGACCAGCACCAGGGCAGCTTTGAAGACTGTGGGTCAGGAACCAACCCGACCCCTCACTCCCCACCTGCTGTGACCCTGGGTGGGCCCATGCCCTCTGGCACCCCACCTATGGGTAGGCTGATCGGGATGCCCCATGCCTTCTGTGGCGGGCAATTTGTCTTTCTTTTCCCAACAAGCTGGAAACTGCCTCAGAACTTCTCAGGTGCAGAGAAGCTTGTGCAGATGGCCTCTCCTCTCCCACATCACAGCAGGCCAGGACTGGGGCCGAGTGCTGGGACAGGCTGCAGAGGCAGCCAGGAGGTGGAGGACCTGCTGGCGCACCAGCTGGATGTCACCCTGGAGAAGGAACTGCTATCACTGTCGCCCACCACAGGCAAAACAGTCCAGAGAAATCCCAGCTTCTCACAGTGCTGCAGGGACTCCCTCACGGGGACACGCCCTGCCCTTGCAAACCTGTGAGTTCTCAGCAAACACAGAGACACACCTTGGAATTGGGAGGTAAAGCTTAGACAGCAACGGCTGTCCTTTCCAAGAATCCCTGTGGACACCCAGGCCCACACCGGGAAAAGGGGCTCCAGGGTCTGCAGCCTCTCCGCACCTCCTCGCAGAGCCACGCAGAGACTAGGACGGACACGGCCCTCTGGAAGGCCCCTGCTCTGATGGGGACTCTTCTGCTCTCACTGGCCTGGGCGGGGGTGCCCTGGATTCCCCACACTGGGTCCTAGAGATTGTGCTAGGGAGGCGCCCCCTGAGGCAGAAGGTGTCACTTAGGGCGTGCAAAGCACAGTGAAGAGCTCTGCGGGGGACGTGAGTGAGTGGCCGTCCAGAGACCTCACCAGAGAGGGCCACACTCTGCCTGAGTGCCACTCAGGTCCACGGAGCCATCACTGAAGGTGAAGAAGTGCCCCCTGATAAGAGGAAAGGCCTTCCACACAGAGGGGCAAATGGGGGTGAAAGGCAATGTCCCTCTGCCCTCAGAAATGGCCCCAGCATGAGGACCCTCGTGAATGTAAATCCACTCTACACCTGGGGAGAGGGCTACTAGAGAACTAGCCTGCAGCTTCTGAGGCCAGGCACAGGGCAGGCAAGGATGGCAGTGGGCAGGAAGGCCCTCCTACATGCTGGTAACACCCACAGGAACCCCACGTTCCTGACCCAAGTGCCAGGGGCCCATGGAATCCGAAGCTGGGCTCAGTCTCTGGACAACATGCAGAGCTAAGAATATAGATGGCGCTCTTCCCGCAGCACATGCTTTTCCTGGACTCCTGGGGAGTGCAGGAGGGGTCCCTGGCCTTCCCTCTGCCTAGGCTCCCTGCTCAGCCAGTGCCCACCAAGCTTCAAGCTGGCATCGCTAGCATTTACCCCATAGGGGATCTAATCACCAGGCTGGCCCAGGCTCTGGCATGACCAGGTCTACTCAGTAGGAGGAAGACATGCACAGGACAGAAGCAATGGACAGGGTCACAGGCCTTGCCCAAGGTCACTTATGAGCTCCTGCAGCATTCTGCTAGGTCTGTGGGGTGAAGGGACTTGGATGAGGCCACAAATGCCCTGCTTATCTGACCTCCCGTACCATCCCTACCGCAGGAGCATGGCGAGGCTGCCAGGTTGCTGCTCTCACTCCGAGCACCAGGCCCTGCTGGCACCAGCCCCACCTACCCCCAACACAGAGTACCAGCAGTAGCAGCCGAGACCAGAGGTGAGACATGAAACACTTCCCTGGTATGCAGGTGTCCAGTGCTCACAGACGTGAGGAGCAAAGCTAAGGTCAGTCTCAGATTGCCTGAGAAACCCCCATCATCACCTGCCATCTGCATGTCACTAGGCACAGCGCTTAACCTCTCAGGGTTCCTATCTGTAACCTGCAAGAGATGATGGGGCCAATCTCCCAGAGCTCAGGGAAGGGCTTGACCCACAGCAAGTGCCCCCCACTGTGCCTAAATGACGCTCCACGAAGCTGATCCACGCCCATGAAGACCTCACCTGCTCTGCAACGTGCAGCCTACCTCATACCGGACAGTTCCCATTTACACAGGAAAGGAAGACGGTCAATCCTGAGCTGCAGAACCATAGCTCACCATTCCTACTAGAGGCACCAGGGTTCAAAGCACACCTAGCAGCTGCCCACGAACTATGACACTGGCCGATTAGGACTTCTTCAACCCTGCATGACTGTTCCCAGAGGTCCCTGCACAGTTAGAGAGTTGCACACATGAGAAACTAGCCACAAACCGGAAGTGTCAAACCACGGCTCCCAAGACTCTTTCACAAGGAGCAATGGTGGTGGGAGCGAGCTGAGAGCCCCAAGTGCAGGTGCGGCCATGGGGGCTCCAGCAGAAAGGGCCTGCACCCCATCAGCCCCGGCTCCACTGTGCTCCCTTCACAGCAACTGGAAAGAGACTGCCTGGCTCCTGGGGGCCTCTACACCCCAGGAGCTTCCCCGTGGCCACAGAGCAGACTGCTCGCACTTCACTGGGCACGCCTCCACCTGTGGAGTCTTCACGTAGTAATTCATCACATTCCTGACAAGTCGTCTTTCAAATGCCATCTCTTCTAGGAATGAAGGCATTTTCCTGAAAAGACAGATATCATCAAGCATTAAGGAAAAAAAAAAAAAAACAACTGCACACCCTGCTATGAGCTACGCTTGGATCCCATGCATACACCAGAACAATGTCTGAATCAAGCCAAAGACTTGTTAATACAACAGGAAACACCTTGAAGGAGAGTTGCCTTCATTTGATGGCAGCTTTTTGAGTGATCAGTTCTTTCTGCAAGTCCTTCCCCTGCGGTCCAGCAGACAAGGGAGTGGGGCCAGGAAGGAGGGAGCCCATCCTAAGTGGGTAGCAGGATGGACCCAAGGTCATGGAGGGAAGAGCAGCGACCACACTGTCCTCCAAGGAGAGTGACTGAGAGATCCAGGCGTCAGACTTCTCTCCTGGACCTGGTTCCTCGCCAAGAGGCCTCGGGACACTTTGCTCAGAACCACCTGGGCAGAAGCACCCAGGCTAAGAAGGACCTGAAGGTGGGGTAGCAAATCAGGGCCACCCTGGGCCACGCAGCTCCAGCTGACTCCTCTGTCAGGGACAGGGAGGAAGACGCCCAGGAAACTGCACAGGAATCAGACTTTCAGCCTTTCCTTCAACCTTTAACCAAGGACAGGTCAGACAAAGTGCGGCAGACAGAAGGTTCTGGGGGGAAGCAAAGGGCTTTTTTGTGCAGAGAAGCCCAGGGCTTGGCCAGGGCTGGACGGTAACAAAGGCCAAGGAAAATCCAGCAAGCCCCAGCCTCTGGGCCCCCAGAGGCAGAGAGTGCAGAAAGTGCCCCTAGAACTACTGTGCTGGCTTCTACAGGGCTCACCCAAAGGCAAGAAACACAGGCCAGTCACAGGGGCAGCTGAGCGCAAAGCAGCCTTGTTCCAGGCACCTAGAGAGAGCTCTCCAGTGCGCCTGCCTGCATGTGTATGACAAATAAAATGCCTGTCTGCAGGACAAGGACAGGCAGGTCCCAGCTCCTGGTAATCCCTGGGCGTCACTTCAACTCCTTCTGCACAGCACGGAATTCCACTCCAGTTCCCAGGACTTCTCTGTGAACTTCCGACCTCCAGTCCCCATTCAATGACCAAACGAGAAGGCAAACCCTTTTCTTCTCTTGACACGCACCCAGCAGACAACTACCCAGGCCCCTTAGGTCCCGCCAAGCGCCAAGAGGCTGAGCTTCCACAGGGCGCTGGTGGAAAAAGACACGGCCACTCTACGTGACTCTGTGCGCCTTCCAGGTTGGCCACTGAAGGGGGACCACTCCACGTCGATGGGGGCCCTGCATCTCCAGCCTGGCCGGGGACCTCAATGCTCATCTTCATTGACCACTCCCAGTCCCGTGCCCAGCTTTCACAGGAGCCAGGACTGCTCCTCCAACAGGCGCGGCAACATTGTACTACTCCCCAAGGGACATCCCAACGTTATATATGAATAGGCACCTCGCCTGAAGGGGAGTCCAGGGTGTGCACCCTTCCTGGAGCTGAGGCCATTTGGGAAGCTGACGAGGACCCTGTGCCCTGGAGGCAGCACCCTCAACATGCCAAGGGCTGCCTGGGTCAGCTGAGGAAACTGCTGTCCACCCACCCCAGGATCACAGTGGACTGCAGCTGCAGGTACAGGATGGAGGGAGAACTCCCACAAGCTGAAGGAACAGACTGTCACCTCCACAGGACACGCAGCAGTCCCCAGGCCCAGAGCTGCTGGCCTGGACAGAGGAGCAGCCTCGGGAGGCCAGGAGGATTGCAAAGCCAGCCTCCACAGTTTAGAAAGGCCCTAAGCACCCTGGTGAGAGAGCAGCACAGAAGGGCCAGGAAAAGGCCTCTGGAAAGAATTGAGAGGAAGGTTTAAGTCATTTGGGGGCCAACACAGCCAGCTGTTCACACCCTCACTGGGGACTTTATAATTCTTGCAAGTCTCCTGGGACTGGGGCCTTCCTCTGCCCCAAGATATTCCACTTTCACTCAACATCTTGTAGTTCACAATGTACACAAACACCCTCTGACCCACCTCACTGCAAAAGGAGCAGCCAGGCGCCTGCGTGATGCCAGCCTGTGCTGTGGGCAGCCGGGCGGCTGAAGCGGTTCCAGTCTACACCGGCATGCAGAGGCCTTGCAAAATCAGTACAAGGCCAGGCACATGCTGGCAGGCCAGCTCTAGGTCAGGAGAAGGCAAAGCAACCCTTCCTGGTCCAGAGAGGTAATGCCTAGGTCAGTACTAAACGGGGCCTCTTTTGCTGTACTAAACTAGGTCAGTACTAAACGGGGCCTCCCCGCCATACTGACAGTCGGAGGCCTGCAGTACTCTCATCCACCTGGAGCAGAGGCAAGACTCGGAACGCAGACTCGCTGAGAAGGCTGGTGCTTACACATCTTGTTTGAATGGCCAAAGATGGCAGAAACCAGACTTCATCAAGTGCCACCAGCCACATTCTACCCCTCAAGCACTGCCAGGTTTGAACAGCCAGGAACATGGAATGCAGTGAGCACAGGGCTCTGGAAACACCACGCCAGGATCCTTCCCAGAGCCCACCGTCCATGGACAGTGTGTCCTCCCAGGACCCACCCCACTAAACAGGCTCAAGCCCTGGGAGGCCAATTGGGGTCTCTGCCCTTGACCCTGCTGTGACCCTGCCTGTCCCCTCAGGGAGTGGGGTCTAGTGTGGGACTCTGGTGGCTCCACTTCTCATCATCAACCTATTAACGGGGGAAACTTTCATCTGTGAACCACAGAGAGCTGTCAGAATGTTCTGGGCCTTTTGTTGGTGTGGGGAAGAACTCTCTAATGCTGCAACACTCAATACCAGAAACCAACCCAATGAACGTTCACAACATGACGCAGATTCCAACAAGCCATGCACAATAATAGTGAAAAAGCAGTTCATACAAAGAAACTCGGCTCTGAGAAGGCCGCCGTGTGTTTGGCCATTTTCCCACGGACTTTCAATTAAAAACCACTGTGGGAAAGTGGGTCCCGCCGCTGGAAAGGGCAGAGACCAGCAAGGCCACAGAAGAGGCCCTCTGCTGACACCTGGAGCTGGCAGCACTCACACCTCCGCAGCCAGAGTCGGGGCCCCGGAAGGGCCACCTCACTGTTCCACCTGAACAGCCCAGAAGGCCTCCCTGAGGGACACCAAGCACAAACGCTGAAAGGAAAAGGTAAAGTGGACGTCATCCAACAGAACTTCTGGTTTCCCAAGGACACTGTCCACAAAGGGAAAAAGAAGCCCACAGGACAGCACTTGGAAGGCACCTGCCCAATACAGGAGCCATGTCCAGAATGTGCAGAGGACACCCAGGGTTCAGCAACGCAGGACAAACAACACAAGGAGGACGGGCACAGTGGCCACACCTGTGATCCACGAGCGAGGCTGAGACAGAGGACCAACTTCAAGGCCAGCCTGGGCGACTCGGTGAGCCTCTGTCTCAGAAGAAGACTGAAGCCAGGCGTGGTGGGCATACCTGCATCCCAGCAGCTCAGAAGGCTGAGTCAGAGGATCGTGAACTCAAAGCCAGCTTCAGCAACTTAGCGAGGCCCTGATGCAACTCAGTGAGACCCTGTCTATAAATAAAAAAATACAAAAAAAAAAAAAAGGGCTGAGGATGTGGCTCAGTGGTCAAGTGCCCCCGGGTTCAATCCCCTGTACCTAAATAAATAAATAAATAGGCCTGGGATGTAGTTCATCAGTAGAGTGCTCACCTGTCAGGTGTAAACCCGAGTTCTATCCCCAGCATCACACATACACATACACAAAACCAGACAGATGATTCAGACAGACATTTCCCAAAGAAGATGTACAAATGGCCAATATGCCCATGAAAAGACGCTCAGTGCTGGGTGTGACGGCACACCTGTAATCCCAGCAGCTCGGGAGGCCAAGGCAGGACTGCAAAGCCAGCCTCCACAGTTTAGAAAGACCCTCAGCAACTCAGTGAGATCCTGTCTCAAAATAAAAAATAGAAAGGGCCAGGGTTGGAGCTCAGTGGTCAAACATCCCTGGGTTTAATCCCTGGTACCAAAAACAAAGAAAAAAGAAAAAAATGCTCAGGGGTCTGCCGTCATCAGAGAATGGGAATGCCTAGCAAAATCCCAATGAGGTCCCTTCATTCGCACGGCATGGCTGAGACAGGCACCAGTGCCAGAACCGCTCTCGGCTGCCCACACGTACCCTAGGAGGCTCACCTCTCTGGCTGCTAGGGACGCCACAGCCAGGCACCGTCTGGCCCCGGCAGAGCAGCAGTTCACATGTGTCCCCAGGACTCTCAGATGCCCACCCACATGGCTCTTGCTGTTCCACCCTCTTGCCCCAAGCTGCCCTGCACTCCTGCAGCAGCCTCTTCCCTCCACAGTGGCCTGGCCACCTGCAATACTGTCAAGGCAGAGGTCGGAAGGGAGCTGCACGTCTGGAGGCAGGGCATGGAAGGCTGAGCAGCGGCCCCCAAGAGGCCCACATCCTTACTCCACAACCCATCAAGGGTGGCGGGACCTGGGAGACCTTGAGATTAGGCCTGTTTCCATTTGGGGACAGGAACTATACAAGGTGACAAGGCGTTCTGTCCTCACCAAGCAAGGAATTTATCAAATACTCCACAGTCCCATCAAAAGGCCTCCAGGGCTAACTTAATGGGGCCCTCACAAGACGGAGCACTCTGAACACTAAAAAAATGACAGCGCAGGCCCAAGCATGCACAGCACTGACCACGAGCTCATGGTCACACTCAGACCCAGCAACACTGCACCCGCCTATCAGGTGACCGTGGTGGCCAGCTCACACAGAGGTCTACTCCTCAAACTCAACGGGGACCAAGCCTCCCAGTGTGCACCTGCAGCCCCCAAGGAAGCCAGGTAACACCCCTGGGAAATGCTGACCGCCCAGTGGGAAGCAGGACACCAGTCTTGCCAGCCTACAGGTGCTGCATCTGACATAGCATCCCACGTGGACCACGGGTGGCAGGAAGCAGGCGGAACACACAGAGGCCAGCCCCAGCCTGGGACCCACAACAAATATGGTGCAGCGAGCATGTGTGGGCCAGCAGGCAACTGGCATGAACAAGGCACAGGTGACACAGGGCCTTTACTTATTACTTATTTGAACAGCTATAAATACCACCACCACCCCTCCCCCCCGCAAAAAAAAATATGAAAAACTTTGAGACAATCAGGGATTTTAAATGATGACTATTTGATGGTATTTACGGATCAGCTCCAGCCATGGTGATGGAGTTACAGCCAATGTCAAGAAGCAGTCTTGTCTCCTGGAGGCAGTGTGGCAGCCCAGCAGGGAGGCAGGGATGGCAGCACAGACAGGCAGGACGCCCCCAGGCCAGGCCTGCTCAACATTGGCCACAGCTGCCCTCCTCTGTCTCTCACTGGGGTAAAAAGCCGATGGCCTCCAAGGGAGCAGGCCTTGGGCAGGTGGCAGGTGTGCTTCTGTGCTGCTGGCCTTTTCTGGCCCTGGGCAGGCTACAAACAGCCCTGGGCTCACAGGGGTGGGGATCACACTCACCCCCCAGCTGTTTAGAGGGAGACCCAGAGATGGGCACCTGTGACCCCGCCAGTTGCTGCAATTCCCAGGAAGAGTTTCTAATCATTACCTAACAGGGTAATTAAAAAAAAAATGTTCTTGTGAAGGGCAAAAGCTTTCTTGCAGAAAGACAAGAGATATGGGGAGGCTGGGCAGGGGCTTGCTGGCCTTCTAAGATGCCAGTCCCAGCCGTGAGTGACCAGAGGTCCAGGACATCAGCTCCTCTTTAACAGCTGACTCAACAATAATGAAAGTAACCTTCACAGTAACAATGAGAACATAATCTGCCCACTTCAAACAAAACAGAGCAAGCAAACCACTGAGCAGGTCCCCCGGGAGCTCTGCTCCCACTGGCTCTCCAAGGCAGGGCTCTCCCAACGGGGCACAGAGAAGAGCTGTCACTGTGACTTAACTTGACCTAGAACAAACCTTGTCCCAAAAGCTGTTCCAAAAGGAAGAGGCTCAGAAGTCCCTACTGGAAGTCCTGTCCCTAGGCTGGATTAAAACAGACCTCCTAGGGCCCTCCCTAGCTGCTCCAGGCTGGGGGGGGGGGGGCAGTGACAGCCCTTTTTAATTAAGACTTTCTTACAAGAAATCTTTTCCAAGAGCCAAGTCCTAAAATTATTTTGTGTGACAGGGAAGGAAAGATCAGTGGATTTGCTTTAAGTTGTAAACATTCCCAGAGCTGCAAATACATCCTGCTGGCCGCAGGACTGCGCAGGAAACCAGTAAACAGCAGAGCAAGCTATAATTACCATCTTGCCAATCTCCTGCAACGCTGTGGTGGTTTCAGGAGGGAAGAGAGGCGGAGGGGCTGGCCGGAAGCCTCCTGAGCCCATGGCTGCCGCAGCCTGAGGCCCAGACCACCAGGATGAGCACACAGGCCAGCCCCTGAGGCTGTCCCTGGCAAATGTCCCCTGCTGGACGCCAAGCTGCCGGCAAAGCCTTGCTCATGGCTGCTTTCTTCACATGTGGTTTGATTGACGCAAATCAAGAGGCAAGCAGATGATTCATAACTGTCTAAGCACAGGGCTCACACACAAATGGCATCAGCCCAAACTTGCTGATTCACCAAGAAACTACCGTGTCCCAGGGGGCACTGCCAGATTGAACCTTCACATATAGTACGCAGGCAACTCCTAGGGTGGGCCGCAATCTGGCCCTGCTGCAGGCCCAGACGGAACAGAGGCACGTGTGGAGGAGACCAGCCCTGCACCCCCATGCACATGGGTGCACATGCATGCGTGGGTACCGACACGACGCTTCAACCATGGCCCCAGGCACCCAGGTCTCTGCCTGGCCCCACAGCCAGCCTTGGCCCTCCAAGTGCCAGGCACACCCAAGTGGAGAGGCAGCAAGATAGACAGCAACACCCTGCCTTTCAGGAGCTCCTGGGGAACTGGAGGTCCCAGGGGAGGCCCCCGTGTGCCAAGTGAACCACAGACATAATGAAGCCACCACCCCCTGCTGGGCAGAGGCAGAGGAGTAGGGTGGCGGCGTGACCTGAAGATGACAGGTACGGTGTGACCACTGGTGAGGACCTGGAGGGAGGTGCCGTGAACATCAAATCAGTTGTGCCAACAATGAAGGGCTTGTCTGTACCTCTCTAGCACCCTGCTGCCCGCACTTCCTGCAACCAAACCCCAGGTCACTGAGCTGCCGGGGGCAGGGAGAGACACCAAGTTCTGTCCATAGAATCTATAAGGCCTCACAGCCCTAGCTGGACACCCTCGACTGGGAGAAAGTGCCCCACGGGACCCTCAGTCCCATCCCCAAAACAGATCCACTAGTAATGGGGACCCAGCCATTAGGTCCTAGGGGAGGCTCCCGTGGTGCCAAGTGAACCAGACAGACAGGGTGCTGCCCACTCCTCAGCAAAGGCTGGCCGCAGCAGGGAGCAGAGCACCGCAGTCAGGGAGGAGGGCGAGAGGGAGCCGGACACAGGCCTGCAGCTGCCCCTCCTCCTGCCACTCGGTCCACTGGCCCCCACAACTCCAGCCCTGGCCCTGGCGCCCAGCCCTGCAGCACTCAGCACCATGCAGACCAGCGGTGGCGGCCCTTGCTGGTATGGCCACGCTGGCCTCCTCTCTGTGATGACACCTACGATCCTGCACTGTCACAGGTTTCGTAGCCTCTTTCTCAAGGGCCACAGAACCTTTCTAGATGGCCCTCAAATGCTCACCTTGGTGTCCTGCTGCTGCCCACTCCAGCCTGGCACAGCGGGGCTCAGTGTTTGTTGGAGGAGGAGTAAAAGGTGAAATTCTCTAAGCAGCAGAGGCCCAGATCCAGCATCCCAGCTCTTGAGCTTCCCTAAGGAACAACAACCTCAAACCACACACAGTGGACCTGACCTGTCCTCCCAGCCACTTGGGAAGCTGAGTCAGGAGGATCCCAAGTTTGAGGCCCGCCTGGCAATGTTAATGAGACAATGTCTCAAAATAAAACATAAATAAGGGCTGGGAATATGGCTCAGTACTTGAGCACCCCTGGTTCAATCCCCAGCACTGCAAATATATAAACGAAGGACGGACGGACGGACGGACGGAAGGAAGGAAGGAAGGAAGGAAGGAAGGAAGGAAGGAAGAAAGGATGGAAGGGAGGGAGGGAGGGAGGGAGGGAGGGAGGGAGGAAGGAAGGATGGAAGGGAGGGAGGGAGGGAGGGAGGGAGGGAGGAAGGAAGGAAGGATGGAAGGGAGGGAGGGAGGGAGGGAGGAAGGAAGGATGGAAGGGAGAGAGGGAGGGAGGGAGGGAGGGAGGAAGGAAGGAAGGGAGGGAGGGAGGGAGGGAGGGAGGGAGGGAGGGAGGGAGGAAGGATGGGAGGGAGGGAGGGAGGAAGGAAGGATGGAAGGGAGAGAGGGAGGGAGGGAGGGAGGGAGGGAGGAAGGGAGGGAGGGAGGGAGGGAGGGAGGGAGGAAGGATGGGAGGGAGGGAGGGAGGAAGGAAGGATGGAAGGGAGGGAGGGAGGAAGGAAGGATGGAAGGGAGGGAGGGAGGGAGGGAGGGAGGGAGGGAGGGAGGAAGGATGGAAGGGAGGGAGGGAGGAAGGAAGGATGGAAGGGAGGGAGGGAGGGAGGGAGGAAGGAAGGAAGGAAGGAAGGAAGGAAGGAAGGATGGAAGGGGGGGAGGGAGGGAGGGAGGGAGGAAGGATGGAAGGGAGGGAGGGAGGGAGGGAGGGAGGAAGGATGGAAGGGAGGGAGGGAGGGAGGAAGGAAGGAAAAGGAGGAGCAACGACCTCTTGTCTCCAGTCCAGCTGGGCTTTCCAAAAGGGCAGAGGAGTGCAGCCAGGCACTCAGGCGGTCACGAGCAGGGGCCCAGCATACGAGGCTGCACACAGCACCCTGGCCTCCGGGCACCTCTGCAGGCTGCACAGGCTGCACAGGCTGCGAGGCTGCTGCCCAGCAACAGGACAGTGTGACAAGGTCTGCCTGGGAAGGGCATTTCCACTGTGCCCACCAGAGTGTAGCAACACACAAAACAGGGTCACTTCCCACAGCCGTGCGACAGGGCCACCCCTGGCCTGAGGTACCTCCCAGCACTGGAGTTCTGGGATCTGCAGGGAAGCAGGTGAGTCTCCTCTGCCTGCTTCCTGTGGCTGCCCAGGCCACCTGCAGGGATTCTGAGAAATAAACAGCACTCACCCATCCCCCTGAGACTGCTGAGTCTTCAAACCCTCCTCAACAGACAAGGAGGAAAAGACCAGGGAGCCAGCAGCAGCCACAGGTGATGAGGGTCCGGAAGAATGACTGGGGCGGGGGGGGGGCACTCGACACAGGACCCCTGCTACAGGCCTCACAGAGAAAGGCCTCCACCAAATGACACTGTCTGCTGGTTTAAAAGAAAGAAAAGGAAACTTGATGATCTAATTAGTAAGGAAAAAGAAAGACTTTAAAGCAGAAATACACCATGTAGTGGTCAAAATAACTTCAGAAGGTTTTAGCTTGTTTTAAGTTGCCTTGGTGCCTCCAGGTGGCCAAGGAGGCTGGAAACAGCAGAGAGGAGCAGAGTAGGTGTGGAGCCACCTGGGAGAGGAAGGGCCTGGGCAACCCAGGGCTGCAGCAGCCACCTGGGTTGAGGGCCTCCAAATCCCAGAACATTCCCTTCGAGCCGAACAAGGACCTGGGCCTCCACGGCTGAGGCTGGGATCTGCCTCTCCCAGAAGACTGGGCGCCCAGGCACCTGGCCCCGGGCAGGCGACTGAGCAGCATGGCTGGCAGGCGTGGCTGAAGAGACGGGGGCACCAGGCTGCAAGCCCTCACCACCCACAAGCCTTTCAGGAAGCACATGAGGCAGAGGAGAGTGGCATAAAGAAACTAAGTGATGCTTCCCACCTCTAAGAAAAAAGGCTGGGGTGCACACCGGCGGCCCGGACTCCTTCATCCGTCTTCCTCACTGTCCCAACAGAGAAACACAGTCCTTCCCCACCCCACCCCAGCAAGTCCTGAGGGAACTGGGCAAGCAGAGGGCAGCAGTCCTGGGAACCGAGCTAGGAACAAGGGAGACCAGCAGCAGCAGGGGCCAGGACCCCAGGCAGAGACCACAGGGAGCACACACCCCTCACTTGCTGGGTCCACATGGTGGACACTGGACCAGGTGCTGAGAGATCCAGGAATGTGGAGGGAGGAAGCAGAGCCTCTGCACTGACCAGAGGCATCCACCCTGGGAAAGCAGCAGTGCCAAGCCCTCCCCCTCCCACACCTTCTGGAGGACCATCAGGAATGGCTCAAGATGGTCATTGGAGTGCGGCACTTCTGTAGCCCCTGCCCCAATTCTAGAGTGAGCGCGGGTGGTCCATGGAAAATGCACTTCCCCCTCAGGAGTCTACCCCCTACAGCTTACGTGGAGGAGGCCCCTGCCAATGCCCTGAGGTAGACTGTTTCTACAACTTCCAGATGATGGGCAGGTCAGCCAAGAAGCTGACCGTGTGCTGATGAAAATCCCTCCATCCCCCCAAAGATGCACACTGGCTCTCATGTCAACCCTGGGAGACAAGTTGGTCAAAGAAAAATAGCAACTGGAAATCTTTGTTCTATATTCTCTCATTTGTGACTATGCCAGTGACCCAAGAGACGGGACCACGTCAGTGCGGGTGAGCCTGCACTCTGCAAGGCTGGGTTAAAGACAGCGGGCCTCAGCCTTAGGGCCCGTGTTGTCCCAAACCTCCTCCACGTTAAAATCTCCAAGAATGTGTCTGCATTCACCAAGCAGCTCTGGCACGGCGCTCGGGATGCATCGAGGATTCCTGGTAAACATGACTCATTTGCGCCCACAGGTCCCTCCAAAGGGCAAGGCAGGGACACAGAGGGCTGCTACCTGCCTCCTCCAGCCCCAAGCACTGAAACCTCAGAGTGAAGAAGGACACTGGGTCTTCCTGCGAGAGCGCGGGGTTCAGTTGTCTTGTGAAAGGAAGATGGACATTCGTCTGAAACCAAGTCATACTGAACATCAACGTCCCAGAACTGTCCATAGTGCACAGGTGACTCCAAGACCCAGCCAGTTGCCGTCACCATGCAGAAGCACGCAATTTCCCAACACAGCCTGCCATCTGGAGGGTCTGACACACACTGTGGCACTCTCTTCACACACACACTCACACACACACACACACACACACACACACACACACACACACACACACACACCAGCGCTGTGCTAGCAGCTGGGGTCTAGATTAAGCCCTGCTCCTCCTGGGAGGTTGAGCCCTGAGCTCAGGAGTGGTACCCAGGGGAAAGTGGTGGCAGAGGGGCGATGGAGGCTGCTGTGGGGATGGGCTGTCTGGTGACTCTGGCTGAGCTGACGGGGGGAGTCCACAGAACCAGGAGGAAGGGGTTCCAGGAAGAGGGGGCAGCCAGGACCAAGGCCCTGGGGCACAGAGCTGTGGGATTCCCAAACAGCAGGCAGCTGAATGTCGCTGGAGCCCCGAAAGAGAAAGCCGAGCACAGTTGGGCCACAGCCAGCAGGGTCAGCACCACGAGGGGCCGGGCGCCCCGACCACGTGGGGGCTCGGGGACAGACAGGAGAGCTGAGGGTGAAGCAGTCTGGCTGGGAGTTTCAGGGACTGGTTTTCTTTTTTAATGTGATGTGTTTAGTTCCAAGTTTACCTCATTTTATTTCATGATGGCTTGTTGGACAACCAGTGCCCCCAAGCCAGCTGCAGCTCACCAGCCACCAAGGAATGTCGTGGAGTGGGACAGAAGCAGGTGGCTCCAGCAGAGCGTGGGAGGACCTGCCCCAGACACAGGAATGGGGGAGGGCCTGGAAAGAAAATCAGGAGACATTTCCGAAGCACCTGATGGGAAATACAGAGTTCAGTAAGGAAAAGCAGGAGCCGCTGCTGTGCTGCTGAGGGACTAGGAGGTGGGTCTCAGCCCCAACAGCCCCCACGGCAAAGCCCGCTCAGGCTCGGGACAGGGCGAGGGTGCCTGGCGAGGGCCGCCCATCGCAGCTCCCCCCTGCTCTGCAGGGCACCCCTTCGTGTTTAGAACTCCGTGACTGGCAGTTCTCACCATCTCTCCACCTTCACTGTCATCTCCTCCTCAGGCAGCCTCCGAGTCTCCGGGACATGAGCAGGAGACAAGGACACAGACAGCAGTGTGTGTCGCACCTCTGTTGACCACGGCTCTGACTGGCTGAGGCTGTCCAGGAAACAGGAGTGTGTGTCCCAGATGTGGGTGGAAGAACACCTGGGGTGAGGGACAGAAGGAGTGTACCAGGGGTGGGGTGGCCAGGACTGGGGTGGCCAGGGGCAGGGTGAGTCCAGACAGGGATGCAGAGCCGAGCAGCTGCTGCTGGAACCAGTGGTGGCCCCAAGTGCTCCATTTGAGAGCCTCATGTCAGCATCCCAGCTCCACTTCCCTGAGGAGCAACAGGGACCTTCTATTGGCTCCTATCCTCCAGGGCTCAAGGTGACAATGGGGGCAGATCCCACGTACACGTGGTGACACACACACAAGCTGTGCAGGTACCCTTGAGCATCCCATTGCGAGAGAGCCACGGCAGGTGAGAGCCGGCCTATGTCGAGGAGCCAGGCCTCTGTGCAGAAGGGCTTCCCGAGGGTAACCCAGTGGGAACAGAGGGGGCGAGCACCAGAGCCCTCGGGCTCCTAGAGCTAAGCAAGCACAGGGCCACGCTGGACAGAAAGGAGCCACCCTGGGGAAGGATGGGTCCACATCAGACTGGTACAAGGCTGCGCTGGAAGGGAAGAAGGCCCAGCTGGGATCCGGGTGCCCAGGCCACAGCGTCCCGGCGCCGCCGGTGCCTGCGGAAGGAGTGCGGTCCAACGTGGGAGGAGCAGCACTGCCTGGAAGCACTGATGCTGCTGAGCTGAGTCCTAAGGAGGCACACAGAGAGCTGCAGACGGCGACGGCGCAAAGCCCTGCAGCTCCTCTCCCAGGAGAGTGGGAGGAACGTCTCTCGCACAGGCACTTGCGATGTACAAACCTGGTTCTGAGTTGAGTGCAGTTCCTGTCACTCTGCTAGACTCACCAGCAGTGAAGGGACCTTCCAAAGGACCAGAGGTGAATGAATAGAAGAAGACTGACTTGAGCTGACAGCAGAGCTGGGCACAGGGAGTGCCGGGTGCTCTCACAGTGCAGACCCAGGACCAGCTGGCAGGAACATCTTGACGCACCAGGGCGCAGCACAGGGGTCCTGGTGTCCAGGCAGGACCCCGCAGGCCCTGGGCGCTCAGAAGGGCACTGACATCAGGTTCATAAAAGGAGCCTGTGGAATCCCGTCTGAAGAAAGCCATCCCTGATAAAAGTCCCCTAGACAGCCACATGCAAGTTCCAAATCCACACAAGGAACATATGGGGACACAACTAGATCCAGGCAGCAAGATCATCAAAGGGCCGAATGTTTCAGACACTGGCATTGGAACACAGTGACTATGCTTGCCCTTTTGTGAAGGGGCCGCCCTGGGGACTGAATCCAGGGTGCTCTGCCCTGAGCTGCCGCCCCAGCGCCTTTGTTCTCCGTGTGAGGCAGGGTCTCTCTAAGCTGCCCTGGAACTTGGGCCCTCCTCCTCCGCCCCCAGGTCGCTGGGTCTAAGGTGTACCACCATGCCCAGCTACTCCTGGAATTTATAAAGAAAAGATAGATTAACATCTCATTCTCTGTCATTTCTCTTCATGTATGTGTTGGTTAAATAATAAGGTTACTAACATATCTAAAATTAATTCCAAATTAACAATTTTAGGAAAAGAACAAAATAGACTTTCATAAATAAAAGGCATGATTGATGGATTTTTAAACATCCAGAATGAATGTTTTCAGCAATAGATACCATATAGAACCCAAAAGAAAACTGCGTGCATGAGGAGACAGAGATGGCGGGGCATCTGAAGAGGCCCAGAGCCGGAGGCCAGCCCTCCGCCTGCCCCTTCGCCTGCCATGTCAGAGGCAAGAGTGGAGACAAGGAGGGCCCTGCGGAATTGCTGGCTGAGGCAGTGCAGAAGTGACAGTCAGGAGCCAGCTCCCCATGCAAGCTGTGAGGCCACACAGGGCCAGCTACACAGGGCACCAGCAGGGGGAAGGCCGCCTGCCAGGGAGGGCAGCCCAGAGGCAGGGGAGAGCCCTGAATGGACCAGGAAGAGGAAAGGAAAGACCTCCTCAAGATTCTGCACAGCAATCCTCAGACATTCTTCAAGGGAGGAGGAGGAGGAAGGGAGGAAGGAAGGGAGGAGGAGGGAGGGAGGGATGAAAAAGGAAGGGAGGAGGAGGAGGAAGGAAGGGAGGAGGAAAAAAGGGAGGAGGAGGAAGGGAGGGAGGGAGAGAGGGAAAGGTAAGGGAAGAGGAGAAGGAGGGAGGGAAGGAAAGGGAAGGGAGGAGGAGGAAGAAGAAGGGAGGGAAGGAGGGAAAGGGAGGAAGAGGAAGAAGGGAGGGAGGGAGGGAGGGAGGGAGGGAGGGAAAGGGAGGAGGAGGAAGGGAGGGAGGGAAAGGGAAGGGAGGAGGAAGAGGAAGAAGGGAGGGAGGGAGGGAGGGAAAGGGAGGAGGAGGGAGGGAGGGAGGGAAAGGGAGGAGGAGGATGGAGGGAGGGAAAGGAAGGGAGGAGGAAGAGGAAGAAGGGAGGGTGGGAGGGAGGGAGGGGGAGGGAAAGGGAGGAGGAGGATGGAGGGAGGGAAAGGGAAGGGAGGAGGAAGAGGAAGAAGGGAGGGAGGGAGGGAGGGAGGGAGGGAGGGAAAGGGAGGAGGAGGATGGAGGGAGGGAAAGGGAAGGGAGGAGGAAGAGGAAGAAGGGAGGGAGGGAGGGAGGGAGGGAGGGAAAGGGAGGAGGAGGATGGAGGGAGGGAAAGGGAAGGGAGGAGGAAGAGGAAGAAGGGAGGGAGGGAGGGAGGGAGGGAGGGAGGGAAAGGGGGAGGAGGATGGAGGGAGGGAAAGGAAGGGAGGAGGAAGAGGAAGAAGGGAGGGAGGGAGGGAGGGAAAGGGAGGAGGAGGGAGGGAGGGAGGGAAAGGAAGGGAAGAGGAAGAGGAAGAAGGGAGGGAGGGAGGGAGGGAAAGGGAGGAGGAGGGAGGGAGGGAGGGAAAGGAAGGGAGGAGGAAGAGGAAGAAGGGAGGGAGGGAGGAGGAGGGAGGGAGGGAGGGAAAGGAAGGGAGGAGGAAGAGGAAGAAGGGAGGGAGGGAGGAGGAGGAAGGGAGGGAGGGAAAGGAAGGGAGGAGGAAGAGGAAGAAGGGAGGGAGGGAGGGAAAGGGAGGAGGAGGGAGGGAGGGAAAGGGAGAAGGAGGGAGGGAGGGAAAGGGAGGGAGGAGGAAGAGGAAGAAGGGAGGGAGGAGGAGGGAGGGAGGGAAAGGGAAGGGAGGAGGTGGAAGAAGGGAGGGAGGGAGGAGGAGGAGGGAGGGAGGGAGGAGGGAAAGGGAAGGAAGGAGGAGGAGGAAGAAGGGAGGGAGGGAGGGAAAGGGAGGAGGAGGGAGGGAGGAGGAAGAGGAAGAAGGGAGAGAGGAAGGGAGGGAGAGAGGGAGGGAAAGGGAGGAGGAGGGAGGGAGGGAAAGGGAGAAGGAGGGAGGGAGGGAAAGGGAGAAGGAGGGAGGGAGGGAAAGGGAGAAGGAGGGAGGGAGGGAAAGGGAGAAGGAGGGAGGGAGGGAAAGGGAGAAGGAGGGAGGGAGGGAAAGGGAGAAGGAGGGAGGGAGGGAAAGGGAGGAGGAGGGAGGGAGGGAGGGAAAGGAAGGGAGGAGGAAGAGGAAGAAGGGAGGGAGGGAGGAGGAGGGAGGGAGGGAAAGGGAAGGAGAGGAGGTGGGGGAGGGAGGGAGGAGGAGGAGGGAGGGAGGGAGGAGAGGGAAAGGAAGGAAGGAGGAGGAAGAAGGGAGGGAGGGAGGGAAAGGGAGGAGGAGGAGAGGAGAGGGAAGGGAGAGGGAGAGAGGAGGAAGAGGGAGCTTCGTCTTGCCTTTCTTTCTCCTTTCTCCTTCTTTCTTTCTGTCCCGGTTCTCTCTTTCGCAACAACCTCACCCATGTCTTAAGATACATGAGAGTCAGCCCATCAGTAAATGAAGATCTTGGGCAGCTAAAAAATCAACCACAAGGAGAGAGATAGCGACTTTGTTTCTCTAAATCAAGAAATAAAATAATTTTAATATTAATTCTTCCCAAAAGCTTCTAAAAATTGACACCAAGAGAAAAATTATAGGCCACCACAATTCAGGAACAGACATGAAACCCGGGAAACACCACAAACCTAGCCAGCCCATGGTAGACCTACGGTCTCCATCCTGGACACAGGAGGGGCTGACAGCAGTAGGTGGCCTCGGCCAGCTCAAGAGTCCCAAGGGAAGCAGGCGTGGTGGCCACATCTGGGACCCCAGCACTGGGGAGGCTGAGGCAAGAGACTGCCTCAAGATAAAAATAAAAAGGGCTGTGGATGTAGCTCAGTGGTAGAGTGCCCCGGGGTTCAGTGCCCAGCACACAATCTCACAAACAAGCAAAATTAGAAGATTCAAGCCCACTCAGAACGCCAAGACCTTTACGTTTCCGCTCATGTAGGAGAGCTAGAGAGGAAAGAGGGATCTGATGAAACTCCAAGGAGATCACAGAGGAGAGGGACTGGGGCGGGAGGAGCGGAGGACAGGGAAGCTGGGTGTGACACTTGCCAAGTCATACTGCATGTGTGTGTGTACAGACCCAGCCTATGGACAACTACAACGCACCCACAGAAAATACAGGAGAACCAAACCGAGAT